>NC_054060.1:330182-495274 GCF_017639655.2 Falco naumanni | reverse complement strand
GCAGATCCCAAGCTGGTAGCACAAGGAGCCCGTGATGAGAGGTTGGCTCCTCTTTCAAAGCCACTGTCATAAAGTGGAGTGTGTTGGTTTGAGGTGGTGGGCTGGGGTTTTGGTAAAATGAACAAACCTAGGCATGGAGATCTGTGTTACAGGGCTGTGCTCTGCTCCTTATCCACTGCCCTGCTGTTGTGTGTTGCCCAACAGCCTTTGGAAACCATCCTCCCTGGTCAACCCATTTCAAACGCGGCATAAAGCAGCGCCTGGCGAGAGGTGCCTCAGCAGCCCACGTCAGCTGAGCGATTCCAGACTCCCACCAGCGAGCAAGGCCACTAAACCCCAGTCTCCTCTGGGAACTGATGGTCTGATATGGGAGATGGGAAGAGAATCGCTTTCAATTGGACGAGCTGGTGTGGGAGACTCGGATGGCCTGGCTGCATCTGTGGCTGTTAGCTCCAGCACTCGGTGCCACTCTCGGGTCTGCTTTACTTTTCAGTGCTAGGAAATTGAATGAAGAGAAAACCACTTAGGAGGATTTTAATCAGAACTTGGCAGAAGAACTTGAGGAAACTCAAGAAATCTTCTGACATCTGGCTTCAAGCTGGGATTGCTGATGAATGGAAAGGGCAAAGATGAGACCATGGCTCGGGTGGGTTGGATTTCTTCTGGCCCGTTTAATGGGATCATGTTAGCGTTCCTGCCCCTGTGGGCTGGGTGAGGAGGGAGAAAATAAGCCTTCTTCAGCGTGCTGGAGACTGGCTGTCAGCTGGAAATGAAGCAGAGTCCTCGGGGAGCAGTTGATGAAAGTCATCCCAGAGCCGCTGAAGGTGGCCAGTCTGGCTTAGGAGAGATTGCTTAATTTATAGTAATAGTGGCCTTGCAGTAGTGTGATGCAATTGGACTTCTTCAAGAAGATGACCTCGACAGGCTTGAGGAGCGGGCCCATGCGAACCTCGTGAAGTTCAGCGAGGCCAGGTGCAAGGTCCTGCTCCTGGGTCGGGTCAGTCCCCACTGGCAGCACAGGCTGCAGGGTGGATGGTTGGAGAGCAGCCCTGCTGAGAGGGACCTGGGGACAGTGGTGGGTGATCAATTGGACATTAGCTGGCACTACGCCCTTGCAGCCCAGAAAGCCGTTGTCTCCTGGGCTGCATAAGAAGCAGCGTGGCCAGCAGGTGGAGGGAGGTGATGTTCCCCCTCTACTCCACTCTCGTGAGACCTCACTTGGAGTATGGCACCCAGCTCCGAGATCCTCAGTGCAAGGAAGCCGTGGACTTGTTGGGGCAGGTCCAGAGGAGGGCTGTGAAGACGGTCTGAGGGCTGTAACACCTCTGCTATGGAGAGAGGCTGAGAGAGTTGGGGTTGTACAGCTGGCGAGGTGCGGGGGAGACCTTACTGTGGCTTCTCAATATGTGACAAGGGCTTCTGACAAAGACAGAGAGAGACTTTTCACGAAGATCTGTAGTGACAGGACAAGGGGCAGCAGTTTAAACTGTAAGAGGGTAGGTTTAGATTGGAAATAAGGAAAAAATGTTTTACAGTGAGGGTGGTGAGACACCGGAAGAGGTTTCCCAGAGAAGTTGTGGATGCCTCATGGTAGGAAGTTGTTTAAGGCCAGGCTGGACGGGGCTTTGGGCAATGTGATCTAGTGGAAGGTGTCCCTGCCTGTGGCAGGGGGCTTGGACTAGATGATCTTTGAAGGTCCCTTCCAACCCAAACCATTCTGTGATTCTGTGGTGCAAAGTTGTTGATGGTAATGGTAAATGCTGTTGGGAGTGAGAAATGCTGCTGTGAGGTTCAAAGATCTCATGGGTGACCTCTGGGTTCTAACTGAGGCATGCGTGAGGGGTGGCTTGTTGCTTGGATAAACCTGTTGCTGTGGTGGGGTTTTAATCTCAGCTCCCCAGAACGTTGCTTAGAGCTGATGGTAAGTTCCCCATAACATCTTCTCAGCTCAAGTTTCTCATTTAGGGGTTTGGCTCAGTTGTCACTCCTTCTGTAAACTGTTATTTTGGAAAATTTGATTAAAAATCCATTGAGTGGTATGAGTAACTTGACCATTTAGGGGAAGGAGAGCTGCAGGAGCGATTCTTGTGTGCGTGTCCTGCAGGTGGGTAACCCAAAACAACATTTGTTTTCTTATTCCAGGCGAGGTGAGCATGTAGTTTTGGTTGAGTGTGGGTCTGGCGCAGCTGCACCCCTCCTAAGTTGTGTTTGTTTGTAAAGGGCTCTTCAAGACTGCGTTGCACCATTGCTTTTAGTTAGTTTTATTGATATTCCAACATCTGGACTGTTTTCCTAAACGTGCTTTTATCCAAGAAGAGGTTAAGGAGTGAGACCTCTAAAGCTGCCAAAAATAATCTTTGCTTGAGACTAAGTACCGCTTTCGGGACTTTCTCTTGTAAAACAATTTGTGGGTGAGCACAATGAACAACCCTAGGAAGCCCCCAGATGCTCCAGCTGGTTGTTGCTGCTGGGGGTTATAGGACTATAAATTCTCCCTGAGAGTGTTTGAGTTTGTCATGTGCTGCATGAGATGATCTAATAGCCATTAGGGAAGTTGCAGGAAATTGTGGTTGAGGTGACTGAATCCTTGAGAGGAGGGATCTGCATGCACATGGTTGGGTCGATGGGAACAGTGTGGAACCTGCTGATGCGCTCCTACATCTTCCTCGGGCCCCCCCCCCCCCCCCCCCCCCCCCCCCCCCCCCCCGCAACGAATTGCTCTTGCCAGACATCTGATCCTGTGACAAGCTGACATAACAAGCCTGATAGCTGGCATCGCTTCAGGTGTTGAGGTTGCAATGGTGACAATGTGATACAGATGATCTTTGAGGTATTGTATGAAGAGCCATCTGAAAAGCAGGTTGGTGCAGCACTGGAGTTGTGTTTGGCTCTCAGCACCTGGGAAGTGCAGAGCTAAGCTGAGTGCAGCAGCCTTAACTCTGCCCCCTTCCTCATGCTCCTTCTGGCAGTGTTTTTGCTAAAAATCACACGTCCGTATGCTGTGACTTTGTTTGACAACTTGTGCAGGAAAAGGAGCTACACTTCTTCTTAGATGAGACATGTAGGTATACGTGTCATGTGTTCTCCAAAGTTCTGTGGCCATGAAGCAAAATATGTTTTTGATGCCATCTGCTTCATAGAGGGCAGAGTTAGATCTGCTGGAGGAAGCTTGACGTGCTTCCCTGCCTTGCTTGGGATCCAGCCCTGGCTTTGTGCTGTACTGTGCCTCTCTTGAAGGACCTGGGATTGGTTGTGTTGGGTCAGCTCAGTTAATTCACAATTAACTGAATACAGACAACTCTTAAGGCACTCTTAAGAAAAGTATGCTTGTAGGAGGACTTTCTTCTGAATCTCTTGGGTGCTGGCTTGCATCTGTCAAGCCTTAGGGTTCATGTTTTGTAGGTGGGGCGTTCCTGGTGAGAACATTGGTGGCTGTCATGTCCTGTTGAGTAATATGCAAAGCTAGGCCTTGAATGTGCTACTGCTTGAGTTCATTTAAAACAACCAGCAGTTTTGGAGGGAGCAGGAGCGAAAGGTGAGTGCAACCAGGGGGTGACATCACTGCCATGAGCAGGGGATTAGAGTCATGACCAATGGCCTTGACTCCATAAACAGTTTTGATGCTGACTTGGAGGAGGTTGTATTGGTGGGACAGCATGTTCCTTCTTGGGCACTTCTCCGGGCTCTAGAAACATGAACTCTGGAAAGCACCACCAGGCTTGGTGGCTTTGCCCGCAGAGCTTGTTCCAAGTCCCAGGATGGCTGAATGCCTCCATGCTGGCTGGGAGCCGTGCTGGCTCCTGCCTGGGGTTGTGGGGAGTAGGGCAGGATGGGAAACCTGGCTCTGGAGACTCACTGGAGGGCCCCAGCTGGCTTGTAACCTGTTGGGGCTGAAAGCAGCCACTTTTCCATCTAGGCCAAGAATTTGTAGGGGCTTAATTGACCTGTCCTGGCACCGGGCTGTAACGCTGTTCCAGTCAGATTTATTGCGGTTGGCAGGTGGTTGTTCAAGCACCCTGTGCTTCTGCAGCTGGTGTGTTCTCAGGAGGGCAAATGCTACTTGGTTTTTCTGGACTGAAATTAAAATCTTGGTATAAGGTAGCTTGTTCGGCTTTTAATATTGCTTGAGTGTCCAATACTGCAGGTCTTAATCTTGTTTCTTATGGAAAGGTGGTTGTACTGTGTGTATTTTTGAATGAAGTGTAGTCAGTTGGGTGAAGATTTTGGTCCTGTCTCTTACTCAGACCTTCTCTGCATGGGGGGAAGGAGTCCTTTATCTATGTATATTTTTCATGAGCACATTAGCAGTATGTGGCCAGGGCTCCTCGTGCCTCCCTGGGCCATTTGCAGCGTGGTGGGTATTTTGTTGGGAAGAAGCTAGCTGCTGAGCAGAGCTGCCTGGGCTTCACCTTGTAGAGGAGCTGCATGTGTGGTGGGGGACAGGGGGACTGCCTTGGGCTTGCAGCTTGGTCTAACGGGTCATCCTTGAATCACAGCAAGATGAGGGATGCTGGCACGTGGATGTCAGTGTGCTATCTGGGGGAGCTGGGCTTGGCTCTGGAAGGTGGTCATTTCAGAATGGTGGTGTCTTAATCTGCCGTTTTTGGCCCCAGTGTCTAGTCCTGTCTTGCTGCTGCCTGCTTCAGCACCTCTGTCATTCCCTTCCATTGTCTTTGTGCTGGGAGCAAGGGAACTGGAGGAGCCAGGTTTGTTTCCACCTTTGGTCTCAGCAGTATCTGACTTGCAAAGCCCTTCTGGTGGGTGGTGCCTCGGGAGCCTTTCATACTTGAGACGATGCTCAGCATGCAGATTTTGTGTGGAGATGTTGGATTGGAAGTTACTGGTCAAGGAGGCAGGCCAGCTACCTAAAACACTCCTGAGAGCAGGGCAGCCTGCTCTAGGTGGCCCTGCTTGAGCAGGGGACCAGATGACCTCCAGAGGTCCCTTCCAACCTCAACCATTCTGTGATCCTTTCACGTGCCCAAGTGGTCCCTTACTGGCAGGGTCTTCCACCAAAGCCAGCTCTCACAGGGAAGTGGCAGTGTCAGGATGCGGATGCATGCCAAAGCCTGCCTGCATCTCCAGATGTTTCTCTCTCCTAAGCCGGTTGTGAAGAATAGCAGCCAGTGCCCTGGACAAGCAAAGCTTCCTTCTATGGCATTTCTAAACCACAGCTGTGCTGACCAGCTAAATTGTCCCAAAGTGAAAGTTTGCGTTTCCTTGTGCCTTTGTCCTTTTAGTCAGGTTGTCCTGGATGACTGGCTGCGGTGTGAGGTCCCGCTGTACCCTGGTGCCCAGGGGAAGACCACGGCCATGGTCTTCCTGCTTTGATGGTTCCTGCCTGGAGAAGGGAGCGGGGTACGTGGGGATAGAGGCAGCGTTGGGGTATTGTTCTGCTTTGGGTTCTCCAATCTTGCCTGTCGTCCTGAACCACTTTCAGCCCAGCCAGGTTTCAGGAGACAGCTGTCTGGACACAGCAGATACTTGGTTGTGATCTCTTGGAAGATGGGAGATGTCAGAGGAGAACCTTCCCCACGTGAAGGTCATGTTCAGCCTGAGCTTGGGCATGGGAACTTTCTTGCCTACCTCTGCAGTCATTGGAGCTTCACTGCTACGCCAGGAGGTGTCCTGCCTGCTCCTGGCCAGCTCTCCCCACAGTGATGCTCAGGAGTTTGTGCAACCATGTGGGGAACTGGGTCAGGGGAATGATCCAATTAAAAGCTATGCCAAGCAACATCAAAAGCAGGTTTTAAACCAGACGGTTTCCCAGTGCTGCACGCATGCTTGTGTTGGTAGAAAAGTGCTTTGGGCCAGTGTAGTAGGACTGGACGGCTCTGGATTAAGCATGGTGGGATGGTTTCTTCTGGTGGTGGTGCTGGTCCATGAAGACTTGCTGATTGTGGCCTGTGTTGGTAGGCAACCATAGGGACAACAAACCTTGACTGCTGCTGGGATTCTGGCTGACGAGGCTTTGTTTTCTTCCCAGAGAGTGCAGTCTCGCTCCCCTGTGGGTGGGTTGACGTTTCAAGGCTGCTGTTGCTCATGGAGAGCCTCCTTGCCACGCTCTTGGTAGGCTCCTTCTCTCCCAAGGGTGCTGTGCAAAGGGCTGTGGATGCAGGAGGGGAATGCCAGAGTTGCACCACCCATGCCCATCCTCGCTGCCTGGGGCTAGGGGGGTTGCCTTCAGTAATCCTGACTAATCCTTTAATCTGTATCAACACGGATAGGTATTAAAGCTGCAGATAAGGTTCAGATCCTGGTTTGGAGCTCAGCGATATCCCCACCCTCTTCCAGCTAAATCTGTGCTGATTGCGCTTTCTCTTAAGGGGACGGTGCTCGTTTGCTGAGCAGCTGGAGTGGGTTGAGAGGGTGGATTAGCTGCTCCCAGCTGGAGCATGCTCTTGTCTGGCAAGCTGGAGCCAAGCGACAGGTCCATTGGTTGGTCTGTATTATGATCCCGGTGACCGGCATCCCATGCTTGCTGGAACAACCCTCTCCAGTTGCGTGTTCCTCTGCTGATCTGGAGCAGACAGATCTGCTGTCTCCTGTTTTTTATCTCTTATGTTCACCTGCATATAAGCCTGATTTGCCTGTAAACACTTTGTGGAGCTCTTAGGGAACAAATGAGAAGCTTTCCTGGATCAGCTGGTCCTGCCAGTCTGTGGTTTATTGCTGCCTACTGCTCTGTAGCAGGATTTCCCTCCTACCCCACCTCCAGACCAGGACTCCCACCACCACATCCTTCTCCAGGCCTTCTGCACTCTCTTCTTTTTGGGCACCTTTACTGATGGCTGAGGTCTGCAGTGTTCTTGCTTTTACAGCAGCTGGGCACCTCTGGTTCCCCAGTGATCCAGTGCTGTGAAAGTGGGACTCTAGGGCCAGATGTCCCATATTTGGTGGGCAGCAAACAAAGGCCGTTAATGCTGGGAAAAGTGGTTCCTGGATGAGTTAACTATGCAAAGCAGAGGGTCCCTGTTGTTTTTGCTGTTGTAGGCTTGTCCCCCCCTTTCCCTGTCTTCCTCCAGCTTCTCCCCATGCTCATGGGATCGCTCTGAGTTTGCCACCAGTTCCCTCATCAGCAAAGCCATGGTTAATCCTTCCTTTAAATCCTTTAAGCTGTCAGCAAACAACTCCCTTCTTAAACTTCTAGCACGCAAGCTTGACTGGGACAGAGCCTGGCTCACAACCTCAACGTTTTGTTTTTGTTTTTGTTCCCAGATCATCTGGTCCCATTTTTTGGCTGGCACTGAAGGCTCCCCCGGTGGGCTCCATCGCTGTGGAGCAATGCGTGGCTCACTTGCTTGTGGCCTGCAGTGATATATCCTAGGTGTAAAAGCATTCCAAGTTTTTAATTATCAAATGACGGCTTCCTGGTGTGTCGTTTTGTTTGAAGTCACAGGTGAAGATGTGTTGCTTAGATTCAATGTGGCTGAGGTCTTGCCTCTCTGAGGAGCCTCCTGTCCCATGGGGCAGCATATATTGGCCTTGCTTCAGAGATCTGCATAGGCTGGATGCACGGCTGGTGGGGCCAAAATGGACTAAAAATCTAGAATAAATGTTTTTCTGTAGGCATGCTTGCCTTTCTGCACCCAAACCCTCAAATCTTTGTGTAGCTGTTTCACCCTGAGCAGCAATGATGGTGCATTGACAGCTTGGCTCTTCCAGGTTTTTTTATTCCTTCCAAACACAAGGTCATATTGTTGTTTTGCGCTGTGTTTTTATTGCTGATTAGGTTAGGTGCTTCAGTTGTTGCACGTCGTCTTTTGGAAGATCTCTGAATATCCCCTCCTCAGAAAATTGGCATCCTGTACGACATTCGGCAGAACCCAAGGGAAAAAAATTGTTGAGAACTTCTCAGAATCTCAGCCTGCATGTCTTGAGTTTCTCTTTTATGTGATTTGGTTCCTCTCTTAAAAATCTGGATGAAATATACTTGGGAAGTGATGGGATTTGCATTGCACTTGCTCTCCAGGGCTGTCAAACAAGCACTGCAAACCTTTTCCCACTCTTGATCCCAGGGGGAGAAAAGGCTCCGAGGCTCCCTGAGGAATATTGAATGGCATCTTGCTGCAGTGTGGCTGCGCCTGGGGATTACTTGATAAAACAGAAGGAAGGAAAAAAGGTTAATACGGCATTGGCAGCCAGCAGCTCCAGAAGCTGGTGTCCTTCAAGCTGTGGTGGTTCAGCTCAGTGACTCTCAGCTGACTCTGGTGCAGGTGGTCCTCAGCTTATCCCTCCAGTCTGGCAGAGGAAATGGGATTTGGAGGAAATAGCATATTTAATTTGAATTTCTGAAAAACTGATTTCTTAAAATTGGCATGTGTGCGTTTTTTTGTGTTTTTTTGTGTTTTTTTTTTTTTTTTTTTTTTTTGTAAGCACAACAGTGCACTTGTTAGCATGGGCTAATTGCAAAAGCCATATGGCTTGTGAGAGTGGACCTGTGAACACCCTCTTTTTGCACAGGCTGTTTTGCTGCTTGCTCCTCGCCCGGCAGCGCGGGAGAGGGATCGCTTAGCTCCATGTTTAGGCAGTGTCGCACCAGTGGTGGGATTCACAGAGCAGCCAGCTCTGCCTCCAAAGCTTGTAATGCTGGGAAAACTCCGGGGCCAAACTTGGGGATGGGTCGAGGTGGGAGAACACCCAGGGGCGGGTGTTGGGCGGCTGCAGCAGAGCCATTCCCATGAGCGGTGCTCCTGCCTGCTGGTGGCCAGGAGCGCCGGGGAGGATCAGCCTTCGGGCGTTACATGCTTTCCTGCTGGCTGATGGCTTGCTCACCTACCACCGGCAAGCACTGGCTTGAACAAAGGCTGGTTGCCTGCATCTGCGTGTTGGGGGTTTTTTGGGGTTTTTTTTGGGTTTTGGTTGGTTTGGGGTTTTTTTTGCAAACAAGCTGGGTGATCTCGGCTTGGCTGTTGGCACTGCGTCTTGCAGCATATGACAGATAATCGGCCTGGCTCCCTGCCTGCGGAGGAGGCGAGGCTCCTATGGATATGTGACCTGGAAAGGCACGTTGGCTTTGTAAATCACTGCCTGCTGCTGCTGGTGCTTCACGCCTCTCTCCTGCTTCTTGGCAAATTCAATATCCACTGCAAAGCTACTGAGGGCTCCTTGCTGCTGGGCAAGTGTGCTGCTTGGGATCAGAGCCTGCCCCGGGGCAAGGAGGCAGGGCAGGCTTCCCTCACAGTCCCCTCTCCTCTTTTAATGTGGCTTCTCAAGGGATGAGCAGAGAAAGTAACTAAAACTGCAGTCTGGAGGCAGGCTCACCCCTCTGACTGCGCTCCTTGCGATGGGGAGGCCGCCTCCTTACGGACACCAGAACTGCTGTCCAACCCCAGCCGACAGCCTGAATCTTTAAAAGCCAAGGACTGGTGGGTGAAGGATGGTTTTGCTGTAGCAAAACTTGGATTTCGAGTAGTTGCCTGGTGCTCAGCTTTGGGGTGCATCAGGTTTCCAGCTCATAAGGGTTAAACTGCACCAAGTCTCCACTGATCTGCCAGGACCAGTCACGAGCTGTCCCGGGAGCAACTGCGTGCTGGAAATAGGGTCTGCACCTCTGATCCTTTTTCTAGAAGCATTGAAATCAATGCAGTGAAATGTTGTGACGTCTCCTTTGGGGGTGCCAAGCAGGTTGTTCCCACAGGTGTCCTCAGAGGGAAGGCTCTGCTACCAGCTGAGCCTTTCCTGCCAGCTCCCTTCTCGAGGTGGCAGCTTTCCAGCATGGAGCCCCTTATGTCTTTCCTCCAAGCGTACCTGAATTCGGAGCCCAGCTTGTTGGATTTTTGAAGGCACTAGCAGGTTTGCTAACAAGCCGGAGGAGGACTTAGGATTCGGCATGGGGCTTTGCTTGGTTCCATGCTTGATGGGTTGCCAGCGCTGAGTTTTGGGGTGTCTCAGGCTGTCCTGTCTATTGTAGGGAGCTTGGGGGAGATGAATCCCCTGATCTTGTGGCACAGGCTTGTTTTGATGAGCCAAAAGCCATTTGCTGTTGCTGGATGAACTGTAGCAGGAATTGCTTTGTGGGGGCATGGTCAGGCCCTGGGCTTTGTGAGCACTGGCAGTCCCCAAGACCCGCTAAACAGAGCAAAAAATTGCTGTAGCACTTTATTCTAACAGCAGGAGCAGAGACAAGCAGAGCTGCCAGCCTGCCTGTGCTCTGTTGAGCGTGGGGAGACTGCCACTGCCTGCCTTTGCCATCCTGGAGCAGGCGGTGGTACTGGGCTGGGCTGCCAGACGTGATGAAGAGGAAGGTTAGGTGAGAAGACTGCAAACCAGTTGGTGGACAATTCCCATGGGTACTTTCCTCATTTGTCTGCCTTCCTGTCAGGGCTGGTTTTCCAGCTGTGCATTGGACCAGCAGCTCCTGCTTGATTTCCCCTTTCTTGAAGGTTTTTTCTACGGCTGTCAGTGCTGCTGTATTCAGGCTTTTCCTTTAAGCATCTGCTTCTTGTGGCTAAAGATGCAGTGAAGCTGGTCACGGATCCTGACACTTGGTTTGATGCTTTTCAGCGATGATGCTTCTCTGGCATCCCAGCGTCTCCACTTCTCAGGCTGCATTTGTGAAGCTGTGATCTCTGGTATCAAGCCACAGAGGCTCTGAAGGACGAGGAATGTCTCCCAGGAATGAGCTTCACTGTCCTGCTTGCTGCCGTCAGTGGGACAGGCAGGGGCTGACCGTGGGGACTGGGCTGTGCTTTGGGTGGGAGCTGCAGTGCCCTTGCAGACCAGAGCCCCAGTGTGGTGGTAGGAGGCTCCATCTCCAGTCCGTGCTTGCCCTTGGTGGTGGTGTTTGCCCGACCTGGGGTTTTGCGATGGCTTGTGGCTCTTGGGAAGTATGCGGGAGGGTTTGTGCATGTGTGTGTGTGTGTGGGGGGGGGGTCAGAGACCTTTGTTGGGGGCTAAGAGGTGACCTCAAGAAAAGGAGTTTGGGGCTTAAAGCACAAAGCAAGCCACGTTCGTGGTCCAGGTACAGCACAAGAGAAGCTCTAGGAGTAGGATGCAGCAGATGAGGCCACCGCAGCTGCTTCTCTCCTTAGGGAAAGAGTAAATTGTTTCTCCTTGCTTGCTGCATCCCTTTCTCTCTCCCAGTGCTCTGTTGCTCCTCCTCTTTCCTGCCATTAATTGCTTAGCGGTTGCTGATGCAATTAAAACAAGATGTGTCTGCAGCCTCTGTGCTTGCCTCCCCCCTCTGAGGTCTTCCTCTGCCTGCGTGTGAGGAGGTGGGAGCTGCTGCCTCAGGGAAGCAGCTCAGGTCCCTGCGCTGGCTGGCTCGTGCCCGCAGTGTTGGGCTGCGGCTGCCCGGTCCCCAGAGAGCGGGAAGTGGCCGAGGCAGGGCTGGAGCCAGGTTGTCTCTCCTGGCCTGAGAAGGTGGATGTTTGACTCTTGCCGCTCCCAAGGATGCGAACAGGCTAGAGCAGAGATCATCCAGCTTCTTGCAGCTGATGTCTTAACAGCAAATGTATTTTTTCCTTTACTTGGGGACCAGGGTTTGGTTTGCATGTGCGATGCTGTATGCCTCTGTGTGAACAAGTGCTGGGCAAAGCCGCCCAGGCTGAGGAAGACCTATGTGGGTGAAGCAGAAGGTGGAGATCCTTCCCTGTTGGTTTCTTCGGGTGGTCTCCATGCTCCAAAGCATCCTCCAGCTCTACAGCCGTGGTGCATGTGCACTCTGCCTTGGTGCAGTCGTGAAATGCTGGAGCTGAAACCCCAGGCTGGGCCTGGCCCCCAGGAGGACTCATGGCACTGGTTGTCCCAGCATGGCCATATCCAGACTGGAGAGCATGTAGGATGGGCGAAGGCAGGGCTCGTGGAGGAGTGTGGGCTCATGGAGGAGGGTAGGCTGAGTGATTGGGCAGGGTGGCTTTTAGTGGAAGGGTGGGATGCAGCTGCCTGTGCTGTGACAGCTGGTGGAAATGCTTGTGAGGTGGCATAAAACAGGGGCTCCTGTGCTGTTTGTGTTTCCAGCTCTGGAGTGGTTTTCTGTAGCCTTCAGCTAATGCCTGCATGAGGGTTGTGTGGGTCAGTGTGCCCTGCCTGCAGAACCAGGGCTGGCCACACTCTGCCTTGTGCCTCTGCTCCAGGCTGTCCCATAGCTGCCAGGCTGAGGTTGAGATGACTGATGGGTAGGACATCTTGCAGGGCTGGAGATCATTTGTGCAGCAGCTAAAGCTGGATGACTGATGAGTTACGGTCTCTTGGCTTTCAAGGGAAGAAAAGTGACAGCTGCGGACCACGGGAGATGCTTAGCTAAAGGAACAGGACTCTGGCTCAGTAATCTCTGAGGACAGCAGCTGCAGCGGCTGCTGGCATGGAGGCCAGAGAGGGCACAGAAGACATTTGCTCTGCTCTGGGTGGGAAGGGGGGTGGCTAATATAATGGAGAAAGGCTTGTCTTCTCTACTAGTCTGCATCCCACATCTCTCGCTGGTTGTATAGTTCTGCCCAAGGCAGCATTCCCTGGCGTTACTCCAGCTGGGCACCCTCTTCTCTGAAACCTTGTGTGACTTCTGGTCTCCTCATTTGCTCCTTTTGGAAGCCAGTGCTGCTCCTCCAGTGCTGCCTGTTGGCTTTGGTGTGTCACTTTTGCCTTTTTACAAACTAACAGTTCCTCTGGTTACTGTTACCTTATTCAAAGATGTTCTTCAGATCTCCTTCTCCATTGTATGTGTGGTGGTGTTCTTCCATGTGAAGGGAGCCAATTTCTTTGCTTTTTACCAAGCTTTAACTTGGCCCTTAAACCGCTCCCAAGCCCTGGTCCTTTCCCAGTCCTCATGCAGCTGTGCTAAGGCTTTCATCCCTGCAGCTATCAACTTTCTGCTCTGAAGCAGTGCCCTTAAACACCAGCATTTTATCTTTAGTCACCATGGCCAAGAAGCATCTCTGGGATCTGATGTATTGGCCGTGCCCCTCTCCTTTCCTGGCATTCTCTGCTGCTATGCAAGTTTGATCCCTTGAGCAGGGGCCCTCCTGGCTTCGGGCCTGGGGCAGCATGGCTTCTCTGAACTGCTGTACTTTGCTTCTTAACTTTGGTTAAGAAGTTAAGAGGCTTCTGTGCCTCTGCTTTCTTGGTGGGAATGGGTTGGGTTGGCCAGGGACGAGTTGTGCCACTGAGCTGTGTTGTGTTGGATACCCTCAGGGAGCTCCTGCGTTGTCCATGCATGAGCTACATGATGTTGTTTAGGGGACATAGCCATGGTGTCTGCTGTAGAGGAGAGCTTGGTGATGTTCAGACAGGCACCAGGGTGTCACCTGCCTCTGCTTGACAGAAGCCACCATCGATGCAGATGTTGGCGGAGACACAAAGTGATAGGAGTGAGAGCAAGGAGGGCTTTTGCTGCCTGCACCCCTCTGAGCATAGAGGTTGCCACAAACAGCCATCCATCCATCCATCCGTCCCTCCATCCATCTGCATCTTGTCTCGCTGAGCCCACGGTTGCTTTCCCAGGCCGGCTGGGGTGCTCAGAGTGCAAAGCTGGCATTCCTGATTCCTAGCAAGGGCTCCCTCTATTTATGCCCCCCTTACTGGGCATAAAAAACCTCCAGACTCTGCCTAATGATTCCGTTGTGCCTTTCCAAAGAGGATGCATATTCTCCTCCACAGGCTGCCTGTTTTGGTTGAGAGCACTGTGATCCCTCTCAGCCCCAGGGGAATGGGGGCCACCGTGGCCAGGAAAGCCTAGTACACAGCAAAGTGCTTGAGAGTGGCATCCTTGGTGCCAAAATGCCCTTATTTGTTATTATTTTGCTATTTTTCATGACATTAGGTTTACTCTGCCTTAGCCAGCTGTTAATTTGAAGAATCAATGAAATTTCAACAGGGCAGGGGATGGAATTGGTGAGGATATGGGCTGGCTTATGGTGGGTCTGTCTCTAGCAGCATCTTTGCTTTATTTTAGGGATGCTAGCTAAAAGTCCAGCATGTTGGTTGAATATAACCTTGGCTGGCTTTCAGCCCCACTGCTGCCCTGACCCATGTACCTGCCAGCCCCGGCATCTCATTTTTGCATATGTGCATGTAAAAGGTGCTGCTGGGTGGAAAGAGGCACAGCGGCTGCTGGAGTCAAATGATTTGTTTTATTTTTGGTGGTGACTGTTTTCTGTCTCATTTCAAAATAAGCATTGGGCTTTCTTTTATGGTGAAGGGGAGCGATTTCTCGTTAGCTGGAATTTGGTGACCCGTGGGTATCCCTGCATGCAGCCTGAGAAATGCGAGGTTAGAGGCTAAAAACCTTCCTGGAGCTTAATTGGGCTGGAAGAAGGCTTCAGCTGTGGGTGGTGTCAGCATCCCCCCTTGGTGTGGGGGCTTATTTGGATTTCAGATACAAGCTTTTCCCCTTGCTATGTTCCGGAGGAGACGATGAAGCAGCCACTTGAAGCTATTTTTCTATTTTTACATCAAGTGCTCTCAAGGAGGAGCATGGCTGCGGGCGGTGTAGTCCTGTGATGCGAATCACGAAGCTCTGCTCCCTTAGATGTGCTGAAAGCCCCCAGCCTGGCTCCACTGCTCTCTGGCTGGTAGGTACTCTGCAGGTGATGAGTTATGGTCTGGCTCGACTCTAGCTTGTCTCCTCTTCTCCCTCGTTGCTCAGCTTCCCTGCAAGTGATTGATCCTCTGCAGTTGTGCTGCTCGACCGCCGGCGGCTGTCAGTTGTCAGCACAAAACCTGCTGGGTGAGACCTTCAGGCATCACAGCCCAGCTGTGTCCAAGCATCTGGGGCACTGGCTCACGGCAGCACTGGCAGCGTGGGATTTGCAAGGCACCGCAGCTGACACAAGGGTATATTTTTGGTGAAGGCAGCGCAGGAGAAACCGGACCCAGGATGATTGTCCGCAGCTTGACTCATGCTACGCGGGGAGGTCGGTGGGAGTGGAGGTGCCTCGCTCGACACCGTTGTGCTCAGGGTGTTAAAAATGCGCAGTGTTGAATGCTGCAACTGTGAGTAAAGCTGCCGTTATTGATCCCAGTGGGTGCAAACCAGACTTGCACTGTAGGAAGGCTCCTTGGCAAAGCCTGGCTCAGGGTGGGAACTTCCTCCTGGTGTGACAAAACCCACAATCCCGGGGCAGAGCCTAGCTTGGCTCACCCTCCTCCTGGCAAATGCTTTTGATCAGACCGGAGGCATCAGGAGACATTTGAGCCAAAGAAGGGAGAGCTGCTTCTCATCTCTGAGGCTGGGATTAAAAGCCAGCGTGATGGTAGGCAATGGGAGCCCATGGGTTCACGTGCAAAGCTCATACCTCCTCCTCCTCCTCCTCTTGTGACTCATTAGTAGAGATTTCATGGCAATACGAGTATGTGCTGTGCTGCTTTGGGGTCGGTGTGTGCTACTGGGCATCGTTCTGCTTGGGGGTTAGAGAGGCAGCAGCTTGATTTCAATAATTAAAAAAAATCCTTGGGAATCGGCTTGAAAAACTTTCTATGGAAATCACTGTGTCCTGCAGGCACCGATGCCTGTGTGTTCCCAGTGGGAGCTGATGGGCACGTGTGCAAGCCATTGCTGGAGGGACTGGGGAGAGCACAGCGTGTATCGGCAGCATGGGAGTATTGGCTTGTGCTGCCTTAAAAATAGCATGTTTTAAGAAAAATTACTGGAAGGCTGGGATTTGGGGAGTGGGGGGAGATGCAGTTGTGGGACCCAGCACAAAAAGTGGAGATGTTTGTCATCCCCCATCGTAGTTTGAGGTTTCCATCTTGTGTGCCAGGGAGCATGTCCTCGACAAGCGACTCAGAGCTGCTTCTCCAGATGCGAGTCCCCAAAGGGCAGCACTGGGCTGGTCCCTGCTCTGTGGCCACCTGGTGCAGGGCACTCGTGGTGACACGCACCTCCTGCTCACCCACATCCTCATGTGTCATGTGACTGGGCCTATTTCTTGCTCACTCCCCTCCTGTAATCTCCCTGTCAGGCCGTTGGACAGAGCTGGCTTTGTGTCTGGAAGCCACCAGGATCTCTCCTGGCAACTTGAGCAAAACCTACAAAGAAGAGGAGATGAGAGCCAAGCGGGCAGCTTCCTAAATGTGCAGCCTGCAGGGGCTGGGACGTGAAAATCATACCGAAATAGGTCTTTAATATTAAATAGATGGAAGGGAGATGGCTCCTCTTGCCTGAGGGATAAATAGATCTGAAACTCCTCCTAGACCTTGCTGCTTATCACATCTGAAATGCGTGCGTCTCGCCCTGGAATTGAGTCTCTCCAGGAGCCGTGAATACCGGGCTACAATGTGTGTGTAAAATGCTCCTGCTTTTATGGCATATGTGCAGTGGGCTGGCAAGTCTCCGAATGCAGTGCCCAGGGAATGGATTTGCTTCTCTACTCCCGGATCCACGGCTGCGTGCACCCAGCGGTCTGGACAGGGGAGTGAGTGGGATGTGATGC
Organism: Falco naumanni; assembly: GCF_017639655.2. Classification (NCBI taxonomy): domain Eukaryota; kingdom Metazoa; phylum Chordata; class Aves; order Falconiformes; family Falconidae; genus Falco; species Falco naumanni. Next base: position 478,904 of record NC_054060.1, on the reverse strand, counting down.
TTCTCAGCATGCCACCAAGGCAAGCGTTGAAGCTGGCTGCAGCCCACTGGTGCCCTCAAAGCCATGCTCCCCCAGTGCTAAAGCTCCTCCAGGAGCTGTGTGGGTGGCTCAGGAGGTGCACCCTGCTTTGCAGGGACCTTGTGTGTTGTCTCCTTCCTTCCCACCCCTTCCCCAAGCAAATTTTACAGGTATGAGTGCTGAGCACACAGCTTGGCTTCTCACACCTTGGAGACGAGGGTCTGCAAGACCTTCAGGACCAAATGTTGTTTGTAGCTGCAGGGTTTCTTGTGCAGAACTGCCTTAGAAAAGTACTCCAGCTCGCTGGCTGCCATTTGTAGGTAGACCAGTGTGTTTGAGAGGACTTTTTCTTACCTGCTTGCCCACAGAGCTCCTGGTCCAGCTATAGAGGTGGAATTCTGTACTGAAGCTGCTCGCTCATCAGTGTTGCTCATTATCACGGCTGCAGTATGGAAGAACCTCAAGAGAAGATAACCCTGCCAGAATCTGGCCAGGCTGAGATTTGCTGGTGCCTTGTCCGAACTCGGGCAAGTCTGAAAATGCTGAATGCTGGCTCTCTGTGAAAGGATGAGGACCATTGCCGTGTCTTGGGAGCTCCATGAGTGATGACGTTGGCGCCACGGGGGGCAGATCTGGGGTGTCAGCAGCACTGGGGTGCTGAGGGAGTGCCATGGGGAGCGATGTGGCTGCTTTGTGGTTCTGGTGGAGAGATGTGGGGAAGGGGGAAGGAGGAGACCAGTGGAAGGATAAAGGATTTTCCCACTTGAAAAATACAGGTGAGCTTAGGAGCAATTTCACTGCCAGGATGCTGGGGCCAATGTCTCTCTTGAATGTTCCTGTCCTTGACTGATTCCATTCCTCCTTGCTGTCACCCTCCGCATCATTTTATGTAGTTCCTCTCTCTCCTTTGGATGTTTTCATCCCCCACGTGTTTGTAGGTTACAGCTGTGTCCCCACATAGCTGTCACAGAACTAAGTTATCCATATTTAGCTCTTAATCTCCTCTTCTAAACCAATCCCTTTAGCCTTGTTATTTTTGTTCCTCTTTTCTGAACTTCTTCCAGTTTATCTGTGTCCTTTTCAGTTATGAGGTGTCCAGAGCTGAGTGCAATCACTGCTCTCCTGAAAAGAGCTGTCAGGACAATATTAAATTCCCTGTTCTCCGATACTGTCCCCCAGCTGAACTGGGGTTGAGGGAGGCAAGGATGGTTTGGTGTAGTTTGGTTTTGTACTTGGCTGAGTGAGGTACTGTTTGCTGCTCCTGGCTCTGCCTCTGGGTCTTTTCTGCAAGCTGGTCTCACCTCATTGGTACTGGTTTTCCCGGTGGCTATGGAAAATAGGGCAAGCATAGCCAAGCCAGCTTGGTGATGCTGCTTTGCCCCTCTGTGCTGTCTCAGTGGAACCCCTAGGCCACGCTGCATGGACGAAGACCAAGAGGGTAGATGGAGGAGGGTGAACATAACAAATTTTTTAAAGTAAGGGCGGCGAGGCGCTGGCACAGGCCGCCCGGAGAGGCTGTGGGTGCCCCATCCCTGGCAGTGCCCAAGGCCAGGCTGGACGGGGCTGGGGGCAGCCTGGGCTGGGGGAGGGTGTCCCTCCTGCCCGTGGTGGGGGAGGTTGGACTAGATGATCTTTGAAGGTCCCTTCCAAACCAAACAATTCAATGATGCTAAGTTAGCATCTTGGAGATGATCTTTTTCTAGATCTCTGGCAGGACCACCTTGGGGTAATGCTCGACTGATTTATGTATGTCTATAACTCTGTATTCCTTCCACCTTTCTTGCACATGACTCCAAGTGGGACTGACACTTGCTTTTGGACTCATTTGCAGCCCTTGGATGCTGGAAGATGCAATGCAATGCTGTAGTTCTGGCTTTTGTGGAAGGTACATCTGTCCCCATGCCACATTTACAGTTTGGTTGATGAAAACAACTGCAAGTCAAGCCCATCTTTCACCCCACACCCCATCTGTTCTTTCTAGGCTCTTCTCTGAAAACACAAAGGCCTTTTTTTACATCATCTTTTGTGCGTTATCAGATGTAAAAGCTGGTTTCTTAGCAGTGTAATGAAGCTGCATCCGTGCATCGTGGGTTCTTTGGCTTGGCAGCAGTGGCAGGGTGGATGTGGTGTCTTGTGGGCTGGGCTTTGCCCCTTCTCACCTGGGAACAGGCACTAGCAGAGCAGTTGCTCTGGATACTGGGATGGATGGGGAGAAAGGTGGTCCCCGGACTGTGCACCCAGCAAGCAGAGAAGTCCATCCTAGATGAGCCTGGTTCATTTTTGCTGCAAGTCTTGGATCCATCTCCTCCCTTCTACGTTTACTGGAGTCCAATTTTATACTGAAATCCTGAGCTGTCTCCCCTCTGCTTGGCTTATATATACTGCAGCTTTCCAGAGAGAAGAACTTTGTGCAAGACACTGTGCTTGAATGGGCATCATAAATTAATTAAATTATTTAATTATTAATGCTCTGACTTGGCATGTAGGTGTGTGTCCTTTTGTGGCTGTACTCTGGTGCAAATTTCTAGGGGGCCAGCAGACACAGCGCCTGGATGTTGGAGGTTTGGACTTGCAAGGCTGAGGTGGAGAAAAATTGGGTGGAAAAAAAATGAAAAGGTTGAACCAGGCAGGTGGAACTGTGCCATTTCCCAACCGACAGCTGGGCTACTGTGCCCACTCCCCGCGCTCAGCCCTGACCTACCAAGCGTCTGCCTTGGCTTGCGGTCCTTGGTTGCTAATCCTGGTCAAGCTTTATGGGTAACTTTTGGGTTCTCATCATCTCCAGAGGGCCCATTTTCAGTCTCTTTTATGGTGCGCAGCAGACTGGGAGTACTGTGTTTTTCTGAACTCTTTGAAGGTGGTAGAGGAGTCAGGTGTCCTCCGAGAAGGACCTGGCCTGGAATGTTTGCATGGGGACCTCTAGCTGGGAGCCTGCTGTCCAGGGCTCATGCTGGTGTGTACCTGGCGTGGGCATGGCAATAGCAATGCTTGCAGTAGGAGCTTCAGTTTAAGCATACTGTCCTTCTCCTTAAACACAGAGATTGACTGCTTTCTTTGTAGCCTCCTTGGAGGTACAGAACTGCCCACGCTCACGGCAAGGCAGACCTGCTGACATGTCTAAATCGAGATGCCAAGCTCTGTCACATGTGAGTTGTCTGTGGAGCTGCTTGGGTGGTAGGTCGTTCCTGGATGAACCTGGTGGCCTGGTGCTCAGGATCCCGGCCAGAGTGCTCTGTAGCGCAGGACAGACCCCGTAGATCTTGTTACCCACCGGGGAGATGGCAGGGTTGAAGCAGTTTGCCACAGCAGTACTGCTTGTTCATGTGATTTCCCTTGCCTGCTTTGTGCGTTTGGGTTTTAGTGCTGTCTCTAGCTCGGCTGCTTGCAACCTCTGTATCCTCTGGCCGGGGCTGGTGTAGCCATGGTTATCAGCGGGCTTTTAACAGCGGCTGGAGCTGCATCACACTGCGGCAAGTGGTTTGTGAAAGGCCGCCTGAAATTATGTCCTTCTGGGAGATTCATGCACCAAGGCACTTGTGAAACCTTTTATGTTGCTCCTTTGCCTGCTCTAATGTGCTGGTCAAAGAGTGCTAGTGTTAACGGTGGCCATTTGAGCACTGCTCAGATTTGGGCGTGAATCTCATGTGGTCCAAAGCAGAAAATGTGCCTGCCTCGCTGTCATCGTGGCTTTGGTCCTTTTGCTTCTGGTCTGCCTATGTGAACATCTTTTAGTGGGAACAGACCAGAAAATGAATGTGGAGGTGGTTGGTTGGGAGCTGCTGGGGAATGGCAGCTGGTGGAGCCCGGTTTAGATGGTCATTGTGAGCTGGGGCAGGGTTTCAGGGACTTGAAGAGCTGTCATCTGCAAGAAGGTTGGGCACAGGGCTGGGGACCTTGCTGAGGAGCCAGTTCTGGGGAACAGATGATGGCTTCCAGCTCAGAAAGCAGAAAGGTGACAACATGCACGTCTCTGAAGGGAGGCACTGAGGAACTGGGCTGCATCAGTGGTTGCAAAGGTCCCCAGGAAATGGGCCTGCTCTGTCTCCCGTGGTGGGGAAGGATCCTTTTTCTGCTTGGGTAGAAGTACCTGGTTTTGTTGGGTTTGGGGGAAAGAAAATAAATAAAAGCAAGACTTTGCCCCGTGGTGGTTCTTCCACTTAGTATCCAGGCCTGAAGGACACATGGCTGGCGTCAGTGGCGGAGGGGATGCTGGAGGCAGAGCAGCTATGTAGGAAGCTAAGCATGTGTCAGTGATATTGGCTATCTTGACGGGAAGGTGGGTATGGGGTGGGGGACCTTATTGGGAGACCTGGATTCCCAGTGGGATATGGCTTGCCATCATCAGAGGACAGCACTGCTGCAGGTGAGGATGACTCTGGGGACCAGGAGCAGCCTCTGCATGGTAGCAGTGGTGCTGAGGAAGGGGCCAAAGGCTGAGCTGGTCAACACAAAGGATGCTTGCTGTGGTCAGGCTCCATGTTTCCAACCATCTTTGCCCTTCCTTGACCCAGACACATCTCTAGTGCTTTTCTGCATGGGATCTTTCCCCTTCTTAGCACTGGCCAAGCTGATTCACATTTTAATTTGGTAAAGGAGATGAGCCTGCTGCAGCTGCTCCTTGGGATGTTGCGTGTTTTTGGTAGGTGAACCCAGACCCCAACAACACATCCTCAGTCAACTGGTGTGACCAATGCCAGGAGGTTCCAGCTCGGATTTCTTCTTTCCCATGTTTCTTGCTTATGTCAACTGTCCCCGTTCATCGCTGCTGTCACTATATCTCTCCTACTGGAAACACCTTCCCCCACCCCGAGCAGATCTTACAGTCTTGAAAGTGGTTGGAGCAGGTGACTTGGTGCCAGCACGTCTGCCTTGGGTACTATTCCTGGCTTTATTGAAGACATGGTAATATGCAAGACTGTGCCTCTGTGGCGTCTGCCTCCTCTTGATCTCAAAATGCTGCAAGCACTGAGATAAGACTGGTTGTGTTCAAGCAGGGATTTTATTCCCCTCTCCGCCAGAGAGAGAAAGCGGCTTGTCGGAGGTCGTGCTGGGTAATATTTGCATTTCTCCAGCAGTGTGGCTAGGGTTGATAGACGTATGACTGTCTGCATCACCTGGGTGTTTGGATCAGTCCCTCGTCGCTGGTGTGGTGGGAGGTTGTACCTCCGGTATTACCAGATGGGCTGTTGCACCCTGATGTACCCATTAACTGTGAGCGGGTCTGTTTTCAGCGGTGCTGGCAGTGGGGGCTGTGAGCTTAATTGCCGAAGTCCTCCTCTAGGCCAGCTCTTGTGGCCAGCTGATGTGTGACCAGGGCAGACTTCCTCAGCCAGGTCCTCACCAAAATGTCCAGATAAAGATGAGTCTGAGTTTAAAATGTGCCCACTGACCCCAGCCGGCATGCTGTGTTGTGCCGACTGTTTGGCCACCATCTCCTTCTGCCGTTCTGCAGGGACTTGTCGGCCAGGGAAGGGGTTTGCATGGATGGAGGCAAAGCCCCTCCACACAGGAGACAGCTGGACCTCTGAGCTGGGACGTGGGTGCTTGACAGGGCCAGGAGAGGACACTCAGGCAGCCTTTTGTAGGCAGAGCCTTCCTGTCACACTGTGCCGTCAACAGCCTTGTGGCTGGGAGATGCTGTGAATCTCAAGCAGGTGTCTGGGGGGACGAGAGCAGATGGTGAGGAGCACCAGGGAAAAGCTGCCAAGGAGCATGGGGTTGGGGGGGAGGGGGGGGGGGGGGGGGAATTGGCCTCTCCTGGTTTGGTTTCAGGGGTTACTGTGAGAGTCCTGGGTGGCAGAGCCAGTCCAGACTGTCTGGCTGTGCACTCACGGTCTCCCTCCCAGCTTGCCGTGCAGCCTGGGGCTGGCTTTACTTGCCAGCTCCCAAGGACATCATCCAAGGAGGGAAGCTGGGACTGCTGCTCCTTAAAAGTCCTTAGTTCCCATGCAGATTGTCTGGCTCTTCTGGTGGCGGCATTGGCCACGAGGTCCCATGCTTGCTTGTTGTCTCTGCAGAGCGAATTCGGGAGTGTGATGCTGAGCCTGCTCCTCTCTGCAGCGTGTGGAAGCATTAATCCTTCCTCGTTTCAGCATTTACTGCTTGCTGGAGGGGGCTGTCAGAAATGATGATCCTCCTGTTTTCTTGGTCCAGCTGTCCTGATGTCCTGTGGGCTTGGATTTGCTGACTAGGAAACCTGATGTCCTCCCTGGATGTGTTCCTGCAGTCTATAGAAACAAGTGGCTTCGTTTATTTAAGCTGGTGTTTTTTCAGTGAAGGGTTACTTTCTTCTAAAACAGATTTCTTTTTTTACATCTTTGACAGCAACTTCAGCCTCTCGCTAGCAAGAGGGGAAGGGCAGTGCGCAACGGTGTCAGGATCAGTGCCCCAGACCACAATCCCGGCTCCGTCTTTGGACCTGACACTTGTGCCACCCTTGTTTCCCTGCACACGGGGTTTTGTTGGAAACTTTTGTTGGCTACTTTCTTGCTGGGGTCCAGCCAAATCCAGCAATCCAGCCAGCAAACAGCTAACGAACCCTTATTGCCACCTGTGCTGTTTGAGGAAGGGGTCTCTGGAGCCTCCTCAATGCTGCCGGGGGTTGCGTGCCTCCAGTGTGTTGGGATGTTGTCACTGGAAGATGTGACCAGGAGCTTCGGGTGGGTTGAGCAATGCTTGCCAGACAGTTCAACTTTGAATTGTAAGTGTGGTGGGCACTGGTGCCAACAAATGGATTTGTCTTCAGACTCTGCATACCCAGCTTTGGGGGTCAGATTGGAGAAGACTTTGGTTCCTCTTTGAAATCCTCTCCAAGGTCACCAGTGGTGTGGGAGAGGCACCTCGGGTGCTGTGGTTTTGAGGTTTGGAGGTGCCCACCAAAGATGCTCTTCAACTGGATGGATCTGCTACCTGGTTGTATCTCTTCAAGGAGTTGGAAGCTCATTTTCCCAGGCCCTCCTCTGGAAAAGCAAAGCTGCTGGGGATGTGGTGACTGAGCAGGACAAGAGTGACACTTTGAAAGCTCCCAAACATTGGGCTGAGGCATGCAGTGATGTGGGAAGTGTTGGCTGCTAGCCTTCAGCAGTGCTCCTGTGATGGAGCAGTTTTAGTCCATATTTTGTCTCCTGACAGACAGCAGCTAAGGGTTTGTGACCAGTAATGAGGCTTCCCCTTGCCTTTTGTTGTCTGTCTGTGTTTGCAGCAGTTGAAGGACCCTTCTAGATGAGAAAAATGGGCCACCGTGCTGCATAACTTGCTGATGTGGGATACACTGGAAGCCTAGCACCATCTCAGATGCATCAGTGGTCTCATGCTGACTACTGCAAGGTCCTTGCTGACAAACAGAGTGCAGCTCTGTTGGTGCTGTACCACCATGTGGTTGTTCGCACTATCCCTGTCCTGGATGCACCACAAATATCTGCTGGTTGCTTTTCTCTGGGTTTTTGGCATCCCTGTTGGCTTTCATGCTAAAAAATGCACTTTTCTTGCCTGGTTGACTTTGATTGTTAGGAGCAAACCAAAATACTCATATGGGTGGGTGGTCTGGGTGGTTTAGGGGTTGGCATCAAAATTACTATGGTGTTTTTATTTCTGTTGTGCCCTCCTCTTTCTCCTGGTAGCTAATTGCTGCTGTGAAGTCGCCTTAGTGGTGACTGATGTTAACGAAACCACACTGGCACATCTCTAAGATGGCAGGAGCTGCTTTGTGTACATGTCCCCGTGCCAGCACCCACTGCTGTGCTTCCCTTCATGTGGGAGCCCATCCTGCCTTTGAGTGAGGGCTGTGATGGGGGGTAGGTTTTAATTACCCACCCGGAGCCCTTTCCTCAGCACCAGCATCGTGTGGCGCCAGCCGCGTCACCCGGGACTCTCGGTGGATTTGCTTTTCTCCCTATCGAGCAGCGCTTGTGCTGGCCGCCGCCTGGGCTTGGCTCCGTTCCACTTCTGTCCTTGGCGGTGGTGAAAGCACGTTCCTCGTGATGGGAAAGCCTCCGAGAAACACAAAGGGCTTTCATCGGGGGAGGCAGTGGCAGGCGGACATGGACGGCCAGCGCCGGTACAGGGAAGCTTCACCCCACGTAACTCCCGCAGAGGGGCGGCTGGAGACCTGACCGCTCCCTCCAGCAGCGAGCACGTAGCGGCTGCATTTGCATTCGCCAGCATTTAATTTTCGAGCCTGCCCAGCTAGGAAAGAGAAATAAGTTTTCCTTCTGCAAAGGGGATTTGGGGCCCAGAAGCATTAAGTGGTTTGCTCAGGGGGCGGCATGCGTTGGAGCTGGAAGCCAGGAGGGTGCAGGGCTTGCTCTGGGGAGCCGAAGATCTCTGCTGGCTCAGCCGTGCCGGCTGCAGGAGGCGCGGAAGCCGCCGCCCGAGGGTGTGAGCGCTGCCCGCTGGCCCTGGTGCCGGCAGCTCCCCCGGCTCCTAGCCCAGCAGAGGGAGCTGGGCGAGGGTGGCTAGCGGGGCTGCCCCGTGGTAGCCGGGGCTGCCTCAGCTGCCCCCAGCCATCCTCCAGCCACCGGCGGGTGAATCTCCTGACCTTGCTCAGTAAAGCAGGAGGATGAAAAGACGTGGCACCGGGAGATAAGACGCCTGGGGGGATGGTGTGTGTGTGTGTGAATTCAGGGATTGATCCATTTGTCTCTCCCTCTGGTGTGGCTTTCAGCTTTTTTCAGATGTGTTCCAGCGAGGCAGCTCTGTTCCTGCCCTTGCCCCTGGGGAGCCACCCTGGGCTTTTTCATTCTGCTCTTGAGCTTTGGGCATGGGAGCAGGAGAGCTGCTTGTCTCCCTGCGGTTGCTAAATGAGGCTCTGTTTGTTCCAGTGCAGGGTGAAATATGAAATCTCATCAAGCCACCTCGCTTATTAGAGAGATCTCAGCGAGCTGCTTATTATGCACCATGGCATAATGCAGATTACGAATGTGACCGGGCGATAATTAGCAGAGCTGGAACTGTAATTAAACACTCCTGTGTTGCTCTGTGGTTTCTGTCGCAAAGTGGAAGGAAGCTGGATGGTTTCAAAACCCACTGGTCCTCGGTGGGCACACACAGCTGCTGCTCCTGGGGTGATGGGGGCAAGTGCTCCCCATCACTGCCTGGGCTCTTGCTGCTGCTCACCAAAGTTGGGCAGCCCTGCCTGGTTCCTCTCCGGCTGTTTCATTGCTGGAGACTTGCTTTTGGTTTGCAAAACATGGCATTGAGGAGCAGTTTGTTTCCTTGAGCCCCTGCAAAAGACCCTCACACTTCCTTTGAGCATCTTTCTTGCTCTGGATCTGCAGGGATGTGCAGGATGAGGAGGCTGGGGGTGAGATTTGTCCATGGGACTGCAGCCCTCCTCTCCGGCAGGCTCATGGGGCTTCTTTTGTGTCAAAACCACTGAAATCTCAAATCCCATGGGATGCAGATGGGGCAGCCTCAGAGACAGGTGGTGATGAGGAGCTGGGGATGGGCTCCTGGGGGAAAACTGGTCCTGCCGGTGGGACGTTGGAGGCAGCGCATGGAAAAAAGAGCTGTGGAGCATGAGCTGCGCTGCCAGCAGAGAGGCCTTGTAGTCCAGCTACTGCTGCTTGAGACCTCCAGGCCACCTTTAATGTTCAGGGGGGTGGATGTGTGCTGGCAAGCTATCTAGAGAGAAGACAGATGCAGGAGGACAAGGAGAGGACTGCAGGCACACAGGCAGTAGGTGCTTTGTGTTCTCCTGCTGGAAAAGCAAATCCACTTGCCCTGGCAGAGCCAGAAAGTCTGAGTTCTCTGCAGGGGTCACATTCATGTCCTCTGCCTGCAGCCACCCTGATGGGAGCAGGCAGAAGCCAAAGGGTGGATGTGATGTCCTCCTCTCTCTGCTCTTCTGTGTAGGGATTTGCCTCTCGCACCTTCTCTGCTTGTGGACGGTGTTTGTGTCGTTGAGGATGTGGAGAGGCTTTGTGGGGTCACGAGCTGATGAGGCACTGGGATGCTGCAGCCACTGGCACTGTATTGTGAGGTGAGGTCGGACATGCAAGCTTCTGCTGGAGTTATTTATCTTGCTTAAAGGATAGAGGTGCATGAGCAAGAGAGGGAGCAGGTAATCTTAGCAGCTGGTCAGGACCAGGATGCCAGCTCAAGTCTTGCCTGTTTGGTGGCTGTCAGCAGCATTGGCCAAGGAGATCCAGCAATGAGGTTGGAAGTGGTCATGAGCTGGTGTCTGTGTCCAGTCTTGGTGACCAGCAAGGTTAGCCTCTCCAGGGTTATAATCTATCCTCAGCAGAGACGCAGGAGGACATCTCGCAGTACAGTGCTGGATCTTCCCCTGCTTGAAACAGAAACCCAGGTCATCGCTCACTGATGATGTGATTAGTTTCCTCAGTCTGCTTCTCTTTTGAGGTTTGCTCAGTATCTTATCAAGATCATAAACTGTAAAGAAGAGGAGGTCTGAGCAGAGGATGAGCAGCTAGCCCCCAAACTGCTGCAAATCCCTGTGAGCCGAGGCGAGGGAATGGCTGACTGGCTGCTTTGGCTGATGAACCCTAAAGGACAGGGAGATCTCCACCCTTCCCTTCCCTTGGCCAGCAGCAGAGGCAGCCTGCCAGCCATCCTACTCCTAACACTGGTAATCTGCTAGCGTGGCAGAGTGGCCAAGGACCTTGGCTTGTCCGCAGCAGGGTGACTTGGCTGTGTTTTCACTTGGCATGGTGGCTTGTTGGCTTTTGCAAGCCCACCACCAAACGATGGCTGGTGCAGTTGACTCAGCTGTCAGCCAGATCAGGCTCTGAAGTGGATACTTGCATAGACATGAGGGATGTGATCCGTATGCCTGTGTCTCCAGGTGGTCACAGGGTAGATTTGGGAGGAGGAGGAGGATGCTGGTTTTCATGGGTGCTGGAGGGAGACCGCTACTCGTTTGTCCTGTCCTGCCAGTTGAGCAGAAGCCTGTAATTTTTTTTCTTCTAATGAGCCATCAGGTCCAAAGTTATTGACTGTGTTAACATCTAAGTAATAGCCAAAAGGCATCCTCACCAAGGATGATTACATGGGCAGAAGCTGTCAGGGAAGGAACTTGGCACACGCTCTTTCAAGCAGCACAGATATCTCCTGCGGAGGCACTTGCGGGTGTGATCTGTATGACTGCAAAGTACCAGGATTACGTGGGTATGGGCACGCCAGGGTGGGAGAGACCTGTGAGATCCTTGTGCTCTGGTGGGGTGTGGGACTTGAACTGCCTGCTGGCACAAGCACTGAGAAGGTGGCAGCCCTGGGCTTGAGGTTCTCCAAGACTGTAGATGCCTGTTGATACTTGTTCTCCTTCCCTGTATTCCTGACCATAACTGCTGTGTTTCTGCTTCCCCACAGATGGAGTCTCCGGTCTCTACACCTGCGGTGTTGCCCTTGCACCTCCTTGTCCCAGTCGTCAACAACGACATCTCGTCGCCTTGCGAGCAGATCATGGTACGTACGCGCTCAGTGGGAGTGAACACCTGCGATGTGGCCCTGGCCACTGAGCCCGAGTGCCTGGGCCCCTGCGAGCCTGGGACCAGCGTGAACCTGGAGGGCATCGTCTGGCAAGAGACAGAGGATGGTAAGTGACACCAGAGAGCTTTTAGCTCTCACACAATGTAATTTTGGAGTTATGGCAATCCTTTACTTCCCATGTCCCTGCTGTGTTGCTTGTTGGCATGTCCTAGGCTTTCCCCCCCCCGTCTGGGTGGTCAGGACAGAAGAGCTGTGTGGGAGCAGCCCTTACTTCATCGAGCAAAGCGAGTAATGGGCCAAAACTTGCGTCAGCCCAACACGTTGTGTTATCCCCCTGCCCAGACAGTGGGCGAATATCTAAGCTGACATTTTTCTGCCTTCCTACAAGAGCCGACTTGTTCTGGAGGTGCCAGAGGAAAGGCCGTGTCAGCCTGCATAGGAGCTTGACGGAGTTGAGTTCGTTTCTGCTTGGCAACCCGCAGGTCTGTCACAAAAATGCTCAAACCCTGAGAGGTGGCAGAAATCTCCTGCTGGATTAAAAAACCCCAGTGGAGCTTTCAAAATCGACTCAGCAGGGGATCAGGCTCTCGTCTCTCTTGCCAAGCCAATCGAATCTTTTTTTCAGCTGGAGCTCATCTCATCTGTGCACAGCTTGGTTTGCTTTCCCAGGTCCTTTGATGGGTTTTTGTTGCTGTTGGGGTTCTGCCAAGTAACGCAGGGATGAATAGGTGGCTCGGTGGACCACGGCGAGTGCTGGAACGTGGCCTTCCCTCCAGCCTTGTTGGGATGCTGGAGTTTTCTGCTTTGGGAGGCTCAGGATGAACTCCTCATGTTTGTGTCTGGCTTCAGCTGGGATCTGGAAGCAGAAACAGAGCCCTGAAGCACAAAGGGGAGAACAAGCAGTGGTGGTGGAGGCCAGCTGGTGGTTCATCTCGGCCAGGTACCCAAGAGCTCCTCTTGGACATCTGCTCCTGCTCTTCCATTGCTGTTGTGTGCAGAGAATGAAGCTGTTGGCCTTTATTCCCTGGCTGCTTCTCAATGTGACTGTCTTTATTATCTCTGATGGAGGATGAACTGAAAACCTGCATTCCCATGAGCTGCTACCAGGGGGATTCCCTTCTTGTCCCATGCTTTGTGAACATGGCGGTGGGCCCAGTGTGCCTTTCCTCTCTCCCTACCGGGAAACTGGTTTTGAAACTGTGGTTGATGCAGGACCAAGTACTGCAGTGGCCCCCAATGTGGAGGTGGTGAGCACTGAAATTGTTCCCATTGGGAAAAGTGTCATGACTTGAGCTATTTGGGAAGAGAGGAGTGCATGGACCATGCCGGAGGAGACTGAGATGTGCTAGCTTGGAATGGGGACCTCCAAACTCCTCTACCCTTTCTGCTTCACCATTTGTTCCATATGGAAAAAATCCATCAGGATTGAGGCAGCTGTAAGCGCATATTTTTTTTTTTTGCTGCTGTAAGGCAGAAGGATGCCACACGTTATAAAATTTGGCCCAAGAATCATTTTCTTCAAGCTAGGCTTGCTGGTGGGGATAGGGAACGCAAAGCAGGAGCGTTCAGGAGCCCTGCTCTGTGCACCCCAGGACTGGGGGATCTGCTGGGGGGATCTACCCAGAGGAAACCTGTGGAAGGTGTTCTGCTGAGCTACCAGAGCACTGGTGCTGCTTGTTCAGTGTCTGCAGGGAGCGTTATTGCTCTACAAGATGCAGTACCTTCAGCTGGGGAAACAGAGGCAGCTGGGGACACAGAGGTATGGCTGGGCTGAGTGTTGGGACGTGCAGCAGTGCAGAGGAACATCAGCACCCTCCCCCCTTTTGGGGCTGCATGCTAAACCCCCCACCAGTGTGCCATTTGCCTCAGCCCAGTAGCGTTGGAGCTGCAGTGTTCACTGGAAAATCCCAGGACTACTGGAGACCCCCCCAGGTAGCAGCAGAGCTGACGAGAGCTTCGTCCTTGTAGAGGTTTGGGGGTTTTGGGTGGAAATCAGGAGAAGAGGCTGATGGTGGGCAGAGGAGCCCACGTGGCAGTTGCGGGGAGGGATAAACATAGTATCCCTGAGGCAGAGAGCACACAAACATCCTCCCTGCCATGCTCCCCCCCCCCCCCCCCCCAATTCCTGGTTGAGAGGCAGTGACGTGGAAGTGGTTTCTGGTTTCCCCTCCCTTTTCTCCTGCTCCTCACCCCACCATGAAACTGTGCAGACCGTCTGCCTGTCCTTCTGCATTACCCCTAGCTTCCACAGCCATCGTTTCGGAGCGTGCCTTGGAGGCACCCTGCGATTTCCCACAGCCTGGCTATTTTTAGTCTGTGGTAATTCAATGAACTTGCGCAAAGATCCCTCTCCACTGGCTGCTGCTTGGTTGCCACCATCAGGCGTGATGACTTTTATGGCCAGCCCCGTAGAAGACGAGCCCTGCTGTTGCCTTTGGTTGCTTCAGGTCTACTGCACATGCTGGTTCCTGTCGTAGTGGCATCTCTTTCTCAAGTGAAAAGTCAGGGTGAAACTGTCCCTATTTCCTGCCTGGCATCTCTGTCCTGCCTTCCCGTTGTTAGTGGTGGGGGTCAAGGGTGATGCTGGACCTGCTGTCCAAAGCTGGAGCTTGTGAAATGCATAGAGATGCAGTGAATGTCTACCCTTTCCCAAAGCATCCAGGGGAAAAAGCTACAGCAAGGGCATGTCTGCAAAGCCCAACAAGGTGCTTTCTGCATGTGTGAGCATGCCTATGGGCCTGGAGGCTGTCCCCAAGATCTCCAGGGGCATCTCAGCACCCTCAGCCAGAGGGATCCATCTCTCCCCCTGCTCCGTGTGTTGCTGCAGCCTCGCTGGACTGCTCAGAAAGACCCCAGGGCAGCAGGAGCAGCTCTTGGCTTGTATTAAGCCTCCTCTCCAGTGGTGGAGAGGACCTTGCTGGCTCAACAGCAGCTGCTTTCTCCCCAGGGGTGATATTCCTGAATCCCCTGGAGTGATTGGCGTAGGGAGATGCAGATTCACGGTTGTTCCCACTTAAGTCCTGGTTCCCCAGGTGGGATGCTGTGGCACTTCTGGGTCTCGGCAAACCCCCCGCTACCGGGCAGCGTTGCAAGTGGTTCCCACTGAGCCTCTCAGGAGAATGGGCATCTCTTCTCAGCAGTGTGATGCCTCCTTGGAAATTGGATTTGTGTCAGATGTGCCCCTTAGACTCCCGTAGTAATTGCTCTGACTTGGATCTTTATGCAAGCTGCTCATCTCCCAGCTGCGTATAAATGGCACGTGCCCCTGAGTCCAGGGGATCTGTGTTGCACTGTGCACGCCAGCAAAAGTGTATTTGGGTTCAGGCAGTTGCTATTTACCAGCTTGTTCACCCTGAAGAAGCCCATGGCTTGCTGGAGACATCTGCCTGCCTCAAATGCCTCCAGAAGGGGTTGAGTAAAGGAAGGCAGTGCAGTTCATCAACTGCAGCTCCCTTTTTGTAGAAAATGGCTTTGGGGTTGGCCAAGGGGCTGCAAGAGTGGAGAGAAAGGCTCCTAAAGCCAAAGCCTGGCAGTGCTGGAGTGACCTTGGAAGGACAAGCTGGAGCTGACATATCTGAAATGGGAGCGCCGTGATGCCCCTCCTGCCCTGAACACCAGCTTCGTCCTCTCCCGCCGCTAGAAAACCTGCTGCAAGACCACAGTTGCCACCAAGGGCATCCCTTGGGCTCCCACCACCAAACATCTGACTCCTGGCTTTTGGTCCACCTGCGCCACTGCTGCTCCAGGTTGGTGTTGTGCCGAGGTCTGGTCTTGCTGGTGCTGCACACTGGTTGTACACGCTCTCCCATGGCCGTGCTGGTGACACTGTCCCTTTGCCAAGCCTGTTGTGTGCGGGGATGTGTTTTATTGAAATGCCTTTGGTGTGGAACAGCTGTCTTGGCAGTTCCCCTAATTTTGTTAGGTGTGATTTTGATCTGCAGGAACTATTAACTGATGTAATTACACAGGAAAGCATTGCTCTGTTGGCTGCCTTTTTAGCTGCTGGATCTCCTCAGTGGAGCTGGTGTCACCTGGCTTGGAGCATGTCACCTCCTCACCTCTGCTCACAGTGAGCAGACTGCGACCCAGTGCCACACCAGTGCTGTTCACAGCTGAAACAAGCTGGCATCTGATGCGCAAAATGTCCAAGCAACAAGCATCATGGTGTAGCAGCACCAAAAGAACAGCAGCAAACTCTCTCCACATCACTTCCTCCAGCTCTGCACTGGGATGGTGGCGGCAAGTCACCCATGGCCGAGCTTTGCGCGCCCCAGCTGTTTGGATTGCCCCTTTGCAAACATCTCTTTGGGGTTATGGTGCAGTGTGAGCATCCTTGGGGTCTGCAGATGCCAGCATGGACATGTCATTGCTTGGAGCAGGAGAGAGACGCAATGGATTGAGAGAGGATGGGGAAGGATTGGAGGGTGAGGACAAAGCCTGACCCCTAACTTGATGGCTTTGCATATCGAACGTGCTGCCTCACCGTTACCTGCAGCCTTCTGTTGCACCTGTGGTTGCTCTTTGCCTCTGGGAATGTTTTAAAAGGAGGATGTGCCAAGATTGCACTGCTTATGGGTGAGCTTTGGGGCTTCAGAAGGGGCTATACCGTCCCCTGTGTGCACCTCCAGTTGTCTTAGCTGTGTGTACTTGAACCCAGAAACAGGAGGAGAGTTTTTAAGGCTGATGCAGCAAGGGTGAGGAGCAGGAGTATGGATTTCTCATTTCCTTTAATGGCATTTCCCAGAGTAACGAGTGGTTGTAAATCCCCTCCAAGGTTGCTGAGCCGACGCGCAGGCTCACTGCGCTCCTCCAAAGCCTCCTAAAGCTGTGACAATGTGGCTGTGACCGCTCTCATCTTCAGATCAGAATCCAGCAGCTTGCTCTGGGTGGGAGCATCGTCTGGTGCTGCTTGGTGATGGGACACCTTGTCTCCGGTGCCACAAGGGCTGCTGGTGTTTGGGGCTGCTGCCTCGCGCCCTCCTTCTGTTTTGCCAATGGGTGAGGAGGCTGCAAACCACCGAAGCACGGTGGCTGCTTGCGTGTTGGCATAGAAAAGCAGAGCTTTATTATGCTCCCCCAGCACCACCGCTTCGTCTCGTATCTGCTGGCTTGACAGTGCGGGGAGCTGGAGGAGAGCTAATGCGCTGCTTATCGCTCTTGAAGCGTCTGTCAGCTTTGTACAGAGGCAGTGTTATCAGTAGGTGAGCAATGTTCTGCTCCAGACAGGACTGTTGCTTGCGTCCATCTCCCTAAGGCGCGTCTGCAGCTGCCCCAGGTAATAACCAGCTGGGGCCCCTGCTTTAGCTGCTGAGCCCTGGATTAAAGGACTTGTTTACAAGGAGGCTCACGAGCTGCGAGCTGCTCTGCCACGCTTTTCTGGGAGCTAAATTGGTTTAGATTCCTCTGCCTCCCCTCTCCAGGAGCATGAGGATGGAGGTCTGTGCTGCTTGCAGGTGCCTGTTGGGACTTGGTGCTGTGGCCTGCTCTGCCAAGCCTTGAGAGGCACCAAGGTCCCCAAAATCCTGTAGGTATCTTCTGGGTGGGCTTCAGGCAACGGAGAGAGAGCTGTGGCCCCCAGTCCCATGGGGGTGCTGGCCAGTGAGAGTCACAGGGTAACAGGCCATCCTCTTGCAGGATGATTTTAGGATGTCCTTGGTCACAGTCACATTGTCGCTGTTACCAAAGGTGGACACTTATTGCTGGGTTTGGGCAGGAGCACAGCAGTGAGTGTTCTCAGTGTTCGCAGGTCCTGGTGAAATAAATGCCGATCCCATGGGATCAGTGAGAAGTGGTGTGACTTCCCACTGTCACTTTGGTTGTTGGGATGCACCAACACACCCTTGCTGGCTCCTTGTCCCTTGGTGTGATCCATGTTGAAGGTTTTCCCTGCTGCTTTTTCCAGGCTCCAGCATGTGGAGCCCCTCTCGTAGCCCTCCTGCGCCTTGGAAAGCAGGGCATCAGACAGCCGGGGACAGCCACCCACCATCCGAGCATCCATCCCCATGTGGTTTAATGGAACGATCCTGTCTGCCTCTGACCCTGCTGGGGAGACTGGATTGGGTTTGTGTGGCGAGGGTTTTGTAGAGGGGGGCTCCTGTCTGAGAGGACACCAGAAGCTGCCCCCATGTCTGACAGAGCTAGCTCCAAGATGCACCTGCTGCTGGCTGAGGCTGAGATCCTCAGCCACGGTGGTAGTGCTTCTGTGTTAACGTATTTAAGAAGGTGTAAAAAATTGCTGCACAGCAGCATCTGGGAGAGAGGTGTGAGAATGAAGCAGACGGCCCTGCCGCCCCCCAGGTCAGTGCAGGAGGCAGGGCGGGCTCCAGGCGCTGGAGCAGGTTCCCCAGCAGCCCGTGGTGAAGCACACGAGAGGCTGGCTGTGCCCTCAGCCCATGGCAGTTAACAGTGGAGCAGACCCCCACCCACAGCCCGGGGAGGGTCCCACGCCGGAGCAGGTGGGTGCCTGCAGGGGGCTGGGACCGCAGGCAGCAGCGCTGAGGCAGTGCCAGTGGTCCCGCGGGGAGGAGCCCAGGCTGGGGCCGGCGGGGCCTGGGGGGATGTGCCCCACGGAGGGACCCACGCCAGATCAGTTCACGAAGAGCTGCAGCCTGTGGGAAGGACTCGTGTTGGAAAAGTCCGTGGAGGACTGTCTGCCATGGGAGGGACCCCAGGCTGGGGCAGGGGCAGCGTGTGAGGACCCTCCCCCTGAGGAGGATGGAGTGGCAGAAGCAATGTGCAGTGAACCAGCTGCAGCCCCCGTTCCCCATCCCCTTGTGCTGTTCAGAGGCAGAGGTGGAGAAACTGGGAGTGAAGTTGAGCCTGGGAAGGACAGCAATGGGGTAGGTGTGGTTGTTTTTATTTCTCATCGTCGTACTCTGATTTGGTTGGCAGCAAATGGAATTAATTTTCCGTAGTCGTGTCTCTCTTGCCTGTGACAGTAATTGCTGAGTGAACTCTCTTCTTGCTGGGTGAGGTGGCCCTTGTGCTGGCCATCCCCTGTGCCATGGTGTCCTCTGCTGTCCTGGCAGCAGCAGCCAGAGCTGTTGCATTGTGGCCCCTGCAACACCCTTGGGCGTTGTGCCCTGAAGTCTAGGCACTGCAGCTCAGGCCAGGCTCCCTGCATGCAAGCAGGGCTTATGGCAAAGCTGGAGCATTTCAAGTGATGCCGCTGGAGAGGAAATGAACTGAAGGAAGGGTATCCTAAAGACAGGGCATCCCAAAGATGATGCAGCTGGAGGAGGAATTTGTGGAAGAAGGACCTAGAACACCTCCAGCTGCTTGAGGTTTGGTGCAAGATAGATCCCTGCTCCTGTTCACTGGTGCAGATGGGCTACTGTTCACTGGTGCTACACTGACCCTAGATCTGAGCTGGTTCATAGACCTGCAGGTAAACTACCTCTGCCTGGGGTGGGAAATGCCACCGCCTGTCTTCCCGTTGCCTTGCAGAGGTCCCCCGCGCCCCAGAATTGGTGAAAGCTGGCAGAGCTCTCGGGAGCTGTCCTCTCCAACTGCAGGGGCAACACCTCCTTGCTGTCCTCAAGGCTGGGGATGCTTCTCCAAGCAGTATAGCAGTCCCCATGATGCTTGAGGACAGCTCAGCAGGATCACGGCTGGGTGATACTGAGCCACATGATGAACTGGCCGTGCATGACTCTGAGAGCATCCCTGATCGCTGCAGGTGCCGGCACACTGGTTTATCAGCAGGGTTGGGAGATGTCAGGCTTGAGGGCTTAATCTTCACAAAGGGGGACCTGGTGCACATTTCCTCCTGACACAGCGGCTCCTGGGGCCCATGGTGCTGGTCTGCAAGCAGACACCACCTGCATTTTAACATGGGAGAGGGCACCCTAGCTGGGACTATCCACTGGAAAGGCTTAGTCTGGTCTAATTCAGGGCTGCGTTGGGATGGAGGGCTTTGTGCAGCGCTGTCCTTGTCCATCCCCATGTCCCCACCAGCTGTGCGCACCTACGGAGCATCAGCTCTGCTGCTACAGAGCACTCATGCGTGGACCATACAAGGACCAGGTGGTGCTTTTTTGCGTCCTTCTGTTCCCTTCATCTCTCTCCATTTTTGCGGGATTATGTTTTGTGTTGCCTTCCTAGATGGCAGCCTGACACTGTCAACCCACCATTAATTTTTCATGCTGGGGTATGACATGAACACTTGGTGGCCAGGATGCTGAGCAGTTTGCACCCAGATTTGGGTGGTATCAATTGCTTAAGAGCTTCAAAGGTGTCACCTTCCTGTGAAATCGGGTGGGACCGCAGTTACCTGAGTGGAATTCCTCCCCTGCAAGAGCATCACTGCTGGCTCTTTGTGCGCGAGCATCTCCAGCCTCAGGGACACAGGGCATTGCCTCCTCCTTGCCTGCCCTTGCCCTACCCATGTCTGCTCATCATCCAGCTGCAGGAGGTGGACACGGCTGGTGAAAAAAGCTGCTTAGGATCTATCCCTGGGGTTTAAATTGTCCTGGGTTATTGTTGGAGGATTAGGAGGGGATTTGGTATGATTGGTTGCAGCAGGTTAAATATAGGCTGGTGTGTGTTGGAGGGCTGATGCTCCAACAGGGAAGGGAGGGATGGCTGTGTGCTGGCTCGCTTCACCCTTCCATCTTTCACTCCTCTCCTGTGATCGTGCTGGCGAGGAAAAGACAAAAAGCCAGCATGTCCTTTCTAATGTCACACGCTGGCTCTGGGATGCACAAGAGACGCTGGTGGCTTGTGCAGTTAACTTCCAGTGGCACACATGGTCTTTGCCAGCTTCAAAGGGGGATTGAACTGGCGCTGGCTGTGCAGCAGGGAGGACAGGGGGAGCTGGAGCTGCCCCTCTGAGCCCTGTGGCTGGGAGAGCTGCGCTCTGAGTTAGGGCTGCTGGTCTCTCAGCAGCTGCGTGATCCTTCTGCAGCTCCTGGGAGCATCCCACGGCAGCTTCACGGAGGTGTCCTGGGGATGGTGGGTTTGGCTTGGGGCACAGGATATGCGGCCAGCAGCTTCTCTGGCTTCTCAGGAAAGGGGGGACAGGCTTCTGCCTGTCAAAAAAAGGTGCATTAGGAGGAACAGAGGTAGAAGACCACCTTCCGCATGCCTGCCTTGGGATGCCTGGGATCAGCATCCCCCTCTTTCCCATTGATCTCTCCCTGCACGGGGCTGTGGGCTCCCAGCAGTTGGTTTTGCTGCTTGTTTCTACCCTGTGCTGCCTCCAGCATCACATCCTGGTTGAATCCAAGGCAGGTCCCCAGCACCTTTCTCTGTAGGCAGGACCCAGCTGCTCCTGCTCACCAGGATGAGCCAGCTGAAGGCCTTGGCTGTGTGCTGGCACCATGTCTTCCTGTGCCATGCTCCTTCTGGAGCACCCAACATTTTCCAGGAGGAGAAAGAGAAGACCTGCATTTCATTTCTCTTTCTGAAGGAGACCCAGCTCTGTATATCATCCCTCTCGAAGCCTGCAGCTGGCTGCTGGCACAGCACAACA
This sequence comes from Falco naumanni, assembly GCF_017639655.2. Lineage (NCBI taxonomy): Eukaryota > Metazoa > Chordata > Aves > Falconiformes > Falconidae > Falco > Falco naumanni. The sequence continues at coordinate 457,969 of NC_054060.1, read as the reverse complement.
GGGGATATGGGCTGAGATTTATAAACGTGCTTCAGGCACAGCTGTTCTGGGCTCCCTCGGCTCCATCCATCTCCTGGGGCTGCGTGACTGTATATCTTGCAATGCTCATCAACCCTTGCAAATGACTTTCCTATTGCCCGAGTTTTACCTTGCTCGGGCAGATGCGCTCAGCGCAACGGACTCCACTCCCGGTCAGATGAGTTCAGCAGTAACCAGAGCGGCCCATGGCTGGGAGGGAATATCCACAAAGCTGAGAAATGCTGCAAAAGACCCCTCCACCTCCAAGAAGAGATGCTGGGGGTCCGTGTCCTTGGTGCGGCTGTGACCCAGGCTGCTTCTCTTGATTTGGCATGAAAAAGCTGGAACGACCAGATTTTCTGAAGGCCCAGTGCCTTTGCTGCGTGATGGGAGGAGGTGTGGCCCCATAGCTGGTTCTTCAGGCAGAGATTCAGGGCTGATGGGTGTCCTGGGGGGTGCAGGAGCAAAGCAAAGTTGGGGGGACTGGGATTGTTCCCCCAAAGTAGGGTTTTCCTGCCAGGGGTGGTGGCCTGCGTGGGGCTGCTGGGCTCGGCTTGCCATCTAGTGGCAGTAACGGCCTCTCCTGGAGAGCCGAGGGGGGCACGGCTGGGCACAGCGGGGCCGTAACCCTGCTGTCTGCAGAGGAGCCTGCAGCTCTGCACTGGCGTCCACAGGCTTGCTGGGGGCTGTCTGTATCTCCCCTGGGGAGTTCCCAGGCCTCGTTCCCCAGAGATCACCTTCCCTACTCTGCCTGAGCACGTGGAGCCAACACGGGTCTTCAGGCCCCTCCAAATCCTGCTGCCCTTTTGGGGGTCGCTGGTTTTAGCATCCCCGTGAAAACAGGGAAGAGCACCGAGCAGCTCAAGGAGAGGCTGGGTGGATGCCAGCCAGAGTCATGCAGAGAGCGGGGATGAGCTGGGGGTCCCCAGCTCCTGTCTCGGTGCCCCTCCAGTCCAGAGCCTGGGGTCTCACCTTGCCCAGAGCCCAGGACCCCTTGCCTGCCTTCCTCCAGCCCTAGAGCTGAGCCCTTTCTCCAGTCTGTCTCGAGGGGTGGATCCCCCTTTGCCCTGGTGCCCAGGGAAGGGCGAGACACCTGGCCCCATCTGACCCTCTCCCCTCACCTTGCAGGTATGCTGGTGGTCAATGTCACCTGGAGGAACAAGACGTATGTGGGGACACTGCTGGACTGCACGCAGCATGACTGGGCGCCTCCCCGGTGAGTGGGCGGTAGGGTCTGGCTGCGCTGTCGCAGCCCCCTTCACCTGGGCGCAGAGGGCAAACCCAGCTGTGTACGGCCCCCATGGCCCCCAGCATGGGCTGCCCTGTGCCCGTGGGGCTGCCCTGGGAGCTGGCATCTGCTCCTTGCCCAGCCAAGCTGCTCCCATGGCTCTTTGCCCTTGCGGTCACAGGCTCCCTTGTCCTGGAGGCTGGAGATGGTTGAGCATTTACCAGTGGACCTCTCCGGTTCCTCTTTACTGGTCAGTGGCAGGGAGGGGATGAGTCTGCAGGGTCGATAGCGACAGTAAGAAGGGGGTCTCCGCAAAGTGGAGACAGCGCAGCCCGGCACTGCTGTCTCTCCATTAAAACCTCCTTGTCCTCCTGGCAGGTTCTGCGACTCTCCCACCAGTGACCTGGAGATGCGCAACGGCCGGGGCAGGGGCAAACGCATGCGCCCCAACAGCAACACACCCGTCAGCGAGACCGCTGCTGCCTCGGACAGCAAAGGGACCAGCAACAGCAGCAAGACACGGGCGGGAGCCAACAGCAAAGGGCGCCGGGGAAGCCAGAACTCCTCAGACCACCGCACGCCGCCCGGCGGCACGGCAGAAGACGTGAAGGCCAGTCCCTCCTCTGTCACCAAGCGGAAGAGCAAACCCCTCTCCGACATGGAGCTGAACTCCAGCTCAGAGGACTCCAAGGGCAGTAAACGCATCCGCACAAACTCGATGGGCTCGGCAGCTGTGCCACCCGCCACAGTCAAGGTGGAGCCAGCTGTCCTTGACCGAAACTGCCCTTCTCCCATCCTCATTGACTGTCCGCACCCCAACTGTAACAAGAAATACAAGCACATCAATGGCCTGAAGTACCACCAGGCCCATGCGCACACAGATGATGACAGCAAGCTGGAGGCGGATGTGGACAGCGAGTACGGCGAGGAGCCCTCCCTGCATGCGGACGTTGGGAGCTGTAATGGTGCTGCCGTCTCTCAGAAGGGCTCACTCTCACCGGCTCGCTCGGCCACCCCCAAGGTGCGCTTGATGGAGCCCCACAGTCCCTCCCCGTCCAGCAAGTTCAGCACCAAGGTCCCCTGTAAGAAGAAGCTGGGTGGGGAAGGAGACACTGACCCCGGTGCCCTGTCCAATGATGGCTCTGAGGATGGTCCCTCGGTGGCCGATGAGACGAGTAACGATGGCTTTGACTCTCTGGAGAAGCGATGCGTTGATAAAGACAAGTCAAAGAAGGCATCCGGTGCTAAGCCAGAGAAGATCCCCTCTAAAAGCTTGAAGTCTGCCAGACCCATTGCACCAGCCATCCCCCCCCAGCCGATTTACACCTTCCAGACAGCCACCCTCACCACAGCCAGCCCCAGTTCCTCCACGGGCCTTGCCACCACCGTGGTCCAGACCGTGCCCCACAGCCCTCAGCTCAAACCCATCCAGCCCAAGCCTACAGTGATGGGAGAGCCCTTTGCGGTCAACCCTGCCCTCACCCCTTCCAAGGAGAAGAAGAAGAAGGACAAGAAAAAGAAGGAGACCAAGGAGGTAGAAAACCCGTTGACTCCTGGCAAAGCTTGTAGAGCAGAGGAAGGCAAGAGCCCGTTCCGGGGGGAATCCAGTGACCTGGGGATGAAAGGCGAGGGGCTGCTGAATGGCTCGTCTGACACCCACCAGAGCCGGCTCGCCAGCATCAAGGCCGAGGCAGATAAAATCTACAGCTTCACAGACAATGCCCCAAGCCCCTCCATCGGTGGTGCCAGCAGGCTGGAGAACACCAACCCAGGCCAACCCATGACGCCGTTGCACGTTGTCACCCAGAACGGCGCAGAGGCGAGCTCAGTGAAGACCAACAGCCCAGCCTACTCGGACATCTCTGACGCTGGGGAGGATGGGGAGGGCAAGCTGGAGAGTGTGAAGGCAAAGGATCCAGAGCAGCTGGTCAAGGAAGGCACCAAAAAAGCGCTTTTCCCCCCGCAACCACAGAGCAAAGACTCTCCCTATTACCAAGGCTTTGAAACTTACTATTCCCCTGGCTACCCCCAGGCAAGCCCGGGGCCCTTGAACCCCAGTGGCCAGGCCACAGCTGAGACACAGGCCTTGAAGCTGAAGAAGGACGAGGAGCAGGAGAACCCGGAGGTGAAGGTGAAGAGTGAAGGCTGCGAAGAGAAGAAGGCAGAGCTTGGTGGCTCTAGCCAGCAGCCCTCAGTCATACAGCAGCGCCCCAACATGTACATGCAGTCCCTCTACTACAACCAGTATGCCTACGTGCCCCCCTATGGCTACAACGAGCAGGGCTACCACGCTCACCTGCTGAGCACCAACCCTGCCTACCGCCAGCAGTATGAGGAGCAGCAGAAGCAGCGGCAGAGCCTGGAGCAGCAGCAGCGAGGGCTGGAGAAGAAGGCGGAGCTGGGCTTGAAGGAGAGGGAGGCAGCGCTCAAAGAGGAGTGGAAGCAGAAGCCGCCCATGCCCCCCACGCTAACCAAAGCCCCGAGCCTCACGGACCTTGTCAAGTCAGGGCTTAGCAAGGCCAAGGAGCAGGGAGGTCCCGACATGGCCAAATCTGTCATCATCCCCAAGCTGGAGGACTCATCCAAGCTGTCGGGCAGCCAGGTCTCTGAGGGGCTCAAGGTGAAGCTGAGCGAGGCCAGCCACCTTGGGAAGGAGACCACCGAGACAAAGGCTGGCTCTGAGTGTGGCCGGCAAGCGGAGGTGGACCCTGTGCTCTGGTACAGACAGGTAATGCTCCCCCCCTGCCCCCTCGGCCCTGCCCGCCAGCAGGCTTTCTCTTGGAGGAAGCCCCTTACCGTGGCTTCGCTGCAGGAGTTTGCTGGGCTGTTGCCTCAGAGAACACGTGCCGTCCTCTGTTTGTGATGGGACTCCGTGAGGTGTCCTTGGGGTCAGCAAAAGGATGGGGCTGGGAGGCCTTGGACGGGCCAAGGAGAGCTTGAGGAAGGGGAGTTGGGTTCGCTGGTCTCCTCTGCATCCAGCCTGGGTTTGGGACAGGCAGGGCTGGGGGGAGGCAGCTGCTCTGATGGTTGGCTGGTTTTTGCAGGAAGCCGAGCCCCGGATGTGGACCTACGTGTACCCAGCAAAGTACTCGGACATCAAGACGGAGGACGAGCGGTGGAAAGAGGAGAGGGACCGAAAGTTGAAGGAAGAAAGAAATCGAAGCAAAGAAGCTGCATCCAAGGAGGACGGGAAGGAGAGCACCAGCTCCGAGTGCAAACTGACCCCCACCGAGGAGGCTCGCATGGTGGGGAAGGACCCCAGACCCAGTGTCCACGTCCCTGTGTCTTCACCCCTCACGCAGCATCAGTCCTACATCCCCTACATGCACGGCTACTCCTACAGCCAGTCATATGACCCCAACCACCCCAGCTACCGGGCCATGCCCACCGTCATGATGCAGAATTACCCAGGTAGAGAGATGGGGTCTTCTCGGGGACGTCCCTTCCCAGGCTGTCCCTGCTCCCTGAGGAGGGGTGGCTGTGGGCTCTGTGCTCCCACGGTGCTGCCTGAAGACTCCTCGTGCCCTGACTGCTTTTTTTCTCCCCACCAGGATCATACCTGCCCTCCAGCTATTCCTTCTCCCCGTACGGGAGCAAGGCGTCTGGGAGTGACGATAGTGACAAGTCCCGAGCCAGCCCCAGTGTGAGCTGTAAATCCAGCTCGGAGTCCAAGGCCCTGGATATCCTGCAGCAGCACGCCAGCCACTACAAGAGCAAATCGCCCACGGTGAGGGTCAGGGAGGTGCTGGCTTTGCCCAGCTCTGTGCATGAGCTTCGGACGGTCCCTGGATCCTATAACCAGCCTGGAGCAACTCTGCCTGCTGTGGGTTTTTGCTGTTCCTGCTGCTGTGTGAGACGCGGGGCCATGGAGTAATCCCACCACAGGCCTTTTGGGATGGACAGGCCCAACCTGTGGGCAGGCTGGCCCAGAGAAGCACCAGGGCTCCTTCAGGCCCTGCAGCAACCGGGTGACACTTGTCCTCAGCCCTGGAGCTGGTGGGTGGGATATAGGGGCTGTCTCCATCCCATGGCAGTGTAGGGGCATGAGCTCCTCCTGGGCTGAGCTGGGAGATGGAACTTTGCCACAGTGAGGAAAGAGCTGCCCTCAAACAGGACCTGCATCCTCCCCGCTGCTTTTGGGCTGGTTACTGGCCTTCCCATCATCTCCCAGCGGCGGTGTGGGGAGGTTTTGGGCAATGGTGGGGGGAATGTCACCCCGATGGAGCAGCCTTCAGTGCCCGGCATAGGTCCGATGCTGCCATGTACCTTGGGCTAGCTGGTAGCGTTCCTCAGTATGCATTTGCTTTCTCCTCTCCAGATAAGTGAGAAGACATCTCAGGAGCGGGACCGCAGTGGCTGCGGGGTGGTGGGAGGCAGTGGGAGCTGTAGCAGCGTTGGAGGAGCCGGCGGGGGAGAGAGGAGCACCGACCGGCCCCGCACCTCGCCGTCTCAGCGCCTGCTCTCAACTCACCATCACCACCACCACCTCGGGTACTCGCTGCTGCCGGCACAGTACAACCTGCCCTATGCAACAGGTGAGAGCTGACCCGTGCCCAGCCCCCCGCTGGGGCCGTGGGCATGGCTTGGGGGAGCTGGAAGGAGCTGTAGCCACCTGTGGGCAGCGTGAGCCCTTCTCCTGAGCTTTGCTTTGACTGGATCTGGTGCTTTCCAGCTCCTCCAGCATGGCTAGGTGCCCAGGTTGCCAGCTCCTGACACCACTTCTGCCCTGCAGGTCTCTCCTCCACAGCCATCGTTGCCAGCCAGCAAGGCTCCGCTCCCTCCCTGTACCCACCTCCCCGGAGGTGAGAACGGTAAGGCTCTCCTGCAGCTCGCCTGTGGCACCAGCACGGCCACCCTGCTCTGCCTGTAGGCAGCCAGGTCGGGGTGGAGGGGGCCAGGCGGGGTGCACGGCGGGTGTTGAGGGTAGAGGGTTTGGGGTTTGCCTGTCACCCCGGGGCTTGTGGGGCTGCCAGCAGCAGGAGCTGACTTGACCTTGGGTCGTGGCAGGACGTGATGCACCGGACGCCTGGGCTGTACAAGACATGTGACTGGCTCACATGGGGAAGCGCTGGAGACTCCTTTAGACATCAGTTGAATGGTGTTAATTGTTCTGCTTGACGTGCCTGCCGTGATCCAAGGCAGATTCTGTCTTCTCCCCACCGTCGGACACACACGTGACTCCCCCCTCTATACCCTCCCCTTCGGTGAGCGGGCGAGCTGGTACCTGCGGAAATATTTATTGTACTGGGCACTGGCCTCGGGATGGAGGTGACTCGCCTGCCTGGTGCATATGAAGAGGAAACAGAAGCACTGAGGTTTCTCAATGGATTTGGGACCCTGACATGTCTCTGCGAACTGCTGCTTCATGATGGGGCTGAGTGCCACAGGACGGGGCAGCAGGAGCACTACCTCCTCCTGCTCCTCGCTGGGGCTCAGGGGCTGAGCCTGCCGTGGAGTTGCAGTCTCAGGAAACGAAGAGCTGGCTCATGTGGAGCCAAGGCGGGTGTTGGGGCCGGGGCACCTGGTCTGAGCCTGGGTGTGGGTGTCAGCCTGGCCAGAGTTGGCCTTGTGGCATGGGGGTGTGCTGCATGTGGGGTGTACCCTCTGCCAGTCCCACGGCTGATCCTGCACCCCACAGCACCTGCTGCTCCGTGCCGGCGCCAGCAGGAGCAGCCAGCATGTGGCCTGTGGCTGGAGCAGTGGGTTGGGGGAGTTGGGGGCTGCTCTTGGCCCTGGCAGCATCTGTGCGCCACCCCCCCTACCCCTGGGTGGCTGGGGCTCAGCAGGGCTGGGGACAGCTGGGCACAGAGGTGGGGGCTGTACCCATCACCCAGCTGGCTGCCACCGTCCCTCCCCAGTGCCTTGCACAGCCCAGACCTGCCTGGAGCTCATCCTGTGGCTTCCGAGCTGGTTTCTGAGCTGAGACTCTTCAATGCCCCCCAGCCTTTCCTCTGCCCTCCCCCCCAGCAAGTGCTCCCCAGCCCCCAGACCAGCACATCCCACTTGGGTGGGGGGGGGTAAGGGCTGCAGCTCCCCTTCACATCCATCTTCTGCTTTGGGCAGTGCGAGCGGGGCCCACGCGTGCTCGGGCTCTGCCAGAGGCACAGGGGGCCGTGCTGGTCCCCTCCTCGGGGCTCAGGCCGCCAGGCTCTGGAGCAAGCTGGTCCCCGCTCCCGGCTGCTCAGCAGCACCTGTGAACAGGGGCTTTCTGTTCCCCTGCTCCCCCAGCCCCAGTGTGGCTCCCCCCAGGCCGATGTTCTACCTCGGCCCTGCAGCAGCTGGGCCACCCCAGCTCCCTCTTCACTGCCTGGCAGGGGGCACAGGGGGCCACCGGTCTCGGATGTGTCTGTCTGTGTCGCACCCAGCCCCAAGGGGCTGCTGTACCGGGATGCTCTGCCTGCCAGGCTCTGTACATACTGTAAAAAGCAATTGTTTGAAACCTGTTGTTTTGGGTTTTGTTTTCTTTCCCTGTTCCCCACCCTCCCCCATCCCACTTTACCCAGTTGGAAAAGAGGTGCTTACTGGTCTCTGCCCTGGTTTGGGAGCTGGCAGCACAATGGCCCCAGCCTGCGCTTATTGTCCGATTCCTTTTTCTTCCAAACTTCATTCTCTTCACAAGGAGACAGGGCCACGTGGCCCAGCACGCTCCTTGGGGACAGGGTAGGTGATGCCAAGCCCACGACAGAGCCACTCACAGCCACGGGGCTGGGGACCAGAGGGGCCAGGGTGATGGGGGAGCACTGCGGCCCATACAGGGAGCAGTGTCCTGCCCACCAGCTGCGCCTGCCTCCAGCCTTGGCTCATCCAGCGGAGCCTGGCTCCAGGCACTGCTCCAGGGGTGTAGAGGGTGTCTGGGCTGGGCAGGGTGGCACTGCAGGCTTTGCTGGTAGCTGAGAAAGGGGGTCAGGGGGGCTGCTCCCTGCCTTCCCAGTTGAGTCTCCCTTTAGGTGTTAAGTGAAACAACTGTTTATGCAGAATAGGTTTGAGGTTTTAACGTTTTCTGGGTTTTCCTTGTCAGTTCTTGCCTGCAGGACTGGCACCCCACCCCCGCAGCAGTGCAGCTCCCCTGCCCGTAGGGTCCCCTGCCTGTGGGGTGCCCCCTCCTGTCCCCTGCCCACCGGGCCCCGCAGGCGGCCGGCCAGGGCATCAATCCGTTGGTGTTTATAGCTTGTTTCTGTTGGCATTACTGTGTTGGGTTTCATTTCAGTCTTCCTGATTCTGCCCTTCTGTAAAGTGTACATTATTACCAAGTTCCTTGTTTTTTTTATATATATATATAAATATATATATATACAAACTGTACTCTTCTTGCCTTTGTACATTTGGGCAAGGAGAGAGAATAAATCTTTTTAAGAGACAATCACAAACCTGTGAGGGTGGCTTTTTCTTCCTGCTCTCCCAAATTCTGGTCCTTTGTCCCAAAAAGCTGTGGCCAGAGACTTTGGAGGCAGTGGGCAGGGTGGGGGGAAGAGGGTGGTCCCCATCTCAGAGTCATCTGAGAGGGCCTGAGCAGACACAGGCCTACTCGTGTTCATCAGTCCACGGCCACCGAGGCAGTGGCAGGGTGGCCCCATGGGGCAGTAGGTCCTGCCCCACAGTGCCCTTCCGCTTGCTCCCAGACCCTGCACACGGACCCAGCCCCTCAGTTCTGCCGCCAGCATCCATGGCTCCACAAGGCTTGAACCCCTGGGCACCAGCAAGGGCCAGCTGCCCACAGGCTACCGGGGCCCTGCCCTACAGCACCAGCCCAGGGAGGAAGGCAGCTGGGGGAACCAGTGTGCCTGGCTCCTCCAGCTTTGCAATAGCAGTGGCCTGCACAGGAGGCAGCACCCAGAAAAATCAAACTTTTTCCATTTTCAAGGGGGTATTTCTGAGGACACTCGGTGATCAGAGCCCTCTACACTTGACACACTCGCTTGAGCCAGGGCAGGAGAGTATTTGGTGCTGGCACTGGCACAGCCTCGTAACTGCAGATTATTAACAAACCCAGGAGTTCATCCTCAGTCCAAGCTCCCACAACCAGAACCCTGCGCTTTACCAGTAAGTTTTAAAAGTAAAGAAGGAGCAAAGCAGTTCCCCCCTCATCACATTAGGGATGTGCCAGTAGAGGAGCACCATGGGGTGGCAGGAGGGCCCTGGAGCATGCAGCAACACCCCATGGTTCAAGGAAGGGGTAAAATTTGCCCTTTCAAAAGCCAGAACTAGAAAGCAGCATTGTCTCAGCTAGGGAGCAGGTGCAAGGGCTCTGTCTCATCACAGCACCTGGAACAAGGACAGGAGGGGCAATGCCTGTTTCAAAGCCACAGCCAGCAAGTAGAGGGGCCAATGGCCCCACAATAAAAGCTGGGGCAGAGACCCTCCCATCAGCACAGCACAGCCTCTGATTTTAAACCAGATGGGACTTAATGCCCCATTGAGGAGGGAGTAGAGCCACCAGCCCTTTCATTTCATTGGAAGGGAAGGAGGGAAAGAGAGAGACAAACTTTAAGTTGATTTATTCACACAAACTTGTATCCTAGCCCCAACTCTCTCCCCCAAACAGAAAACACTGACCATGACATTTATGGAATGGCTTGGCTTTGGCTTTTAACAAAATCCTCCACAGAAGGAGCAGAGCACAACAAAGCACACAAGGACAATGCCACACGCAAGCAGCCAGGCCAGGAAGGGGTTCACAGCACACCTCTGGGGCACAGTTTATAAATACACCCTTCTCATGTGGCCTTTCAAAGAAAGCCAGCCAGGTTACATCCACATGGCACAAAGACAAGAGCATAACCTCATTCTCCAGCATTAGAAAGGGCAGGGCTGAAACGTGAGGTTCCACCAGCACCACAGCCCCATCCCTCCATCCCAGGAAAGCCCCTGGGTGGCGAGAGCATCCCACCATCCATGCCTGCCCCCACACGCAACCCATTTTGGTTTGGATACAGCCATTAGCTCAGTGACTCAACTCTTGAGATCATCTCTTTGGAAAGGTGAGGAGCAAGAACAGAGGTGGCAGCCACAGGCCCGCTCTGTACCGTTCTTGGGCAGAGGATAAAGGCATGAGCTTTTTTTGGCTCTTTGGACTTTCACACCGCAGGCAGCTAAGAAAACGTTCCCCCAGAGCAGAGGTATTGCTCCAAACACTCACTTGACCTTCAGAAACCATTCCAGCACTACGGGAGGCCCACCAGAAGCTCTGTTCCTTTCAAATAAGCAGCCCCAGCTGTGTGAAGTTCATCTGAATGCCCCTTTTATTGAACGCTGTGATAGTGCAGTGGTAACATTGAACAGAGTTAAGACCGCTTAAAACAAAAGCTGGAAGAGCAATAAGTTTAAAACAAAAAAAAAAAAAAAAAATTAGACCAGTTAAAACAGCATCAGTCGCCCCAAAGCAGAGACGCAAGGGGGTTTTAATGTAGTGTTAAAGGTTAAACTCGAGCACATCTCCTTGTGCCTAACACCCAAAACACACCCTCTACTTAAGAGTCTTGAGTGAAAACCAGGAAGGTAGTCTGTCAGATGAGCGTGTGTCGGGTGATTGGGAAAGGACCAACACAGGTTTAGAGAAGTCAAGGAGTTCATACTGCACCTACCGCTGTGCTCCCCCCCCACACGGCCTGGGCACGGGGCACCCCTAGGCTAACACACCACACAGCTGCACGTAAAGAGCTCCTATGCCAGTTCATAACATCTTCCATTTACTATTTGGTGATTACATGTGTGTATATATAGTTCTCTAGGCAAAACATTTCAACGAGATAGTCAACTCTGAGGATACACAGGCCAACCTAACAATGAGAAATGCAGTTTCAGTCCAACAGAAGCTTGTTTTCCCTTTCCTCAAGAAAGGAGATGTAACCGTCTCTCCCCTCAACAGCATTTTCAGGTCACACTGGAGTCCTCTGCTGTAGCTATTCTTCATCAGAGGAAGAGTTCTGATCCAGGGGGTACACCATGAACATCACATCTGGCCGTGACGGGACAGAGGGGTGACCAGGCCTCACAATTTCAAAGCCCAAGAAGCTGAATGTCTTCAGGAGCGGAGCTACCAAAGAGAAGGAAATCTGTTACCACCAGGAATAATCCTCTTTACCTGTATCACCCTGGAAGCCATGAATACCAAAGTGCATTGAACACCATCCGCGAGTTGCATCCAAAACTTCCTGCACAGAAAACCCCCATTTGAACATGACAGCCCTCTCGGGTAGGAGGTTTTGTCTCTTCCTGCATTCATCACAGCCGCTCCTAAGCGTGAAGGGGATTTTAGTTGTGCAGCCGAGCAGGTCTGTCCATGTTTATCCTGCGATGTCTTTTCCACTTCCTCTGAGAAACAGCGATAGTTGGTCATCTACCTGCACCAGCTGCACTCCCACCTTCCCAGGATGCACATGGCCATCCTGCAGCACGTCACAGTTTTTGTTCTGTACTTAAGTGGGTCCCAGCACCCTTTAAGCTCTGAAAGTGGGTCAGACAGCAGCCAACAGGAATCTGTTTGCTCAGGGTCTAGGTAGACATTTGCTGTCTCCACAAACAGGACCTGGAGCTCAGTGGAAACTCAAGACGGCTCAGCACAGTTCGGTGCAGTCCCCCAGGAAAGCCACCATGGGTTACAGACAGAAGTTCAGAGCAGGGTCAGTCCAGAAGTGCCGCACACACCTTGTCTCAGTCAGGCAAGGCTGCATTATGCAGTGACTGGATGCACGCTCCCTTGTCACTAAATTACTAAATGTGCCCCGTGAAAGTTACCTTGGGCAGCACCTGATCTCTACAGCACCCTCTGATGATCAGCCCCAAGCCACCGAATGGTCACGCAGAGGAGCCCCTGCGTATTTTCAAGACAGGACCGAGTTTCAACTGCACAGACAAGGACCCAGGATCTGGAGCACTCTGGAACTCATACAAATAAGCCAGGTCCAAGAACAACACACGGCCCACTTTTAAAACCAAAACCCAGTATCAGATGTCTCCTGCAACCAGCCACTGCAGAGGTCACCTGTACAACCTCTGGTGGTGATGACATTACAGCAAGAACTTAATCTGAAAATTACAATTGGCATCGTAATGTGGAATGACATCTTCCTGGGCTCAGCACAGCTTAACTCTAATAACGCGCTTCGTTTCAGAAAAGACAGTGCAGCTTGTGAAGCAGCAGAGTAAAATTAGAATTAAGGTTTGAATTACTCCTGCCATGGCAATTACTTGGTTATTAGCCTGCATCTAGTAAGATTGAAAGTGACACAGCCATAGAGCCTGGTACCTCACCACAAATCTCAAACTTCCATGCTGTAATCACTCATCCAACACGTCTATCTTTAGATCTTAATGCAGCCCTTCTAAGCCATAAGCGTCTATAGCCAGGGTCAGGATTACCTGTAAGCCTACGGAAGGGCAAAAGTGCTGGGAGATCTTTAAAAAGCAGATGAACATCAGAGCAACAAGCTACAAGTGTTCATTTCCCACATAACAACTTCTCCCTGGTTTCTCCTTCCAAATCACAGAAACCAGGTGCCAAATGGAGACCTTCACTCCTTACCAAAGAAGCAGTATTAGCCAATTTCTGGGCGACAAAATACTCCAAGTAATTCAGAAGCAGCTTTCTGCATGAGAGTACTAGTAATTAATGGCAGGACAGCAAAGCATAACTGCTGGAGAAACCAAAATACTCCCTCTCCCTTAGTCTCAAGAAAGGGCTTATTTCCTTCACAAGGAACTATTACTAATTTGTACGAACGCCACAAGAACTACACACGTAACAATTACTGAAATAGGAAGCATCCTGTGGAGTCTTGCCTTGGGATTACCAGATTTTTGTACAGCTTCAGCAGCACTGCCTTAGATCTAGGGAGCAAACGTGACAGTGGGGACGAGTTCTCACCTCTGTCTTCTCTGCTTTTTCTGAAGCAAATAAAGACGTAGTTTACTTTCATTTTTTCTTCAGCAAACTCCAACAGTGCTGATAACCTGCCAAGGAGGAGGAAGACAAAAGAACATCAGCTATAGGAAGTCCTGTCCCAAGGAAGCCTCTGAGCATTATCTACTGTTTGGATGTTTTCAGGCAGAAAGATTACTTGTTTACAGACCCCTTCCAGTGAACAATGGGTGCTGAAACAATGGGCTTCCTGCTTCACTATCCAGCTCTGCTGAACCAAAAGCTGTCCTCACGTCAAGTCACCAAACAAGTCACTGTCCTCTGCATCTGCGTGCTGGCATGCACAAACATGCACCCACAGCAGCCTTCGTATGTGGGAAGCTGAATATTGCAGCTAATCCCAAGCCAGGCCACATACACGAGGGGATTTGTTTTGTTAAATTTTGTGGTTTATGGGAGAAAAGGGGGTGGGGTGGGGGAAAGAAACAAAAAATAGACACAAGCTCATGCCAGACAGAAGAGAAGAGAAAAACATCACTGAAGGAGCATGTGCACAGGAAAAGCCATTTCCTGAACACATCAGCTGGCTGGCACAGCTGATGCACCCTGAATCCATGCTTCCTGCCTTTCCAGCTGAATTATTTCTGCCACCTCTTGATGGAAGCAGTGCTGCATTAACTCCTCTCTGAGCCCCAGGGATCGGCATGGTGGAGCTGCCGCTGTCACTGCTGGCCTTGTAACCATTTACGATGCAGACTGCTAGAGCAGTGACAAACAGGGCTTCAATTGACATCTAATTAAACAGCAGTCAGTAAGACTGGAGTGCAGCAAGGGAGATAAAATTTGCAAGGGTTTTGTTAATATGGTAGTGAACTATTTTAATTATAGCCTCTACTAGGCTGTTTTACCTAGCTAAAAATAATCCAACAAAACTGTGCTTTAAGTCACAATGACACAGGCGTATAAATTCCCTCCCAGAAGAACCTGCTCCCAAGACAGTAGGCTCCTGGACAGCTAAAAGATTTATGGGCCACCTGAAGAAATTACACAAACATTTCTATGGACTCACACAGTCAAATGAGAGAAGTGTGAGACAGCAAGAATACTGACACTTACTGAAGGTGCCCAGTGAGGTTTCTTTCTTAATTAGCTTGTGTCATTTATGGATGAAGCCTACTTGAAGATTTAGGAGGACTTCAAAGTGCTCTGCAGAGGAATCCAGTAAAGCCACATCTACGCTACAGCGCTTCCCGCCAGCGGACATCTCTGGCAAAGCACTTGGCAGGAAGTAGCTGCTCTGGAAGCTGCGTTTACACAAACTTCCCAGAGCAGAGCTGTCTGGACAAAACACTACCGTATTCTGCCAACAGAGAAAAATCAAGAGATTCTGGCAGAGCCCAACGCCTGCGTGGCGGCACTCCAAGAGCAGATCCACCTACTGATGAGAAGAAGCACATCAATATAATGGAGGTTTTTTCCCCCCCTGAAAGAGAGGAAAACACCTGCCAAAATAAGCTTGCCAAGTGGCCAGCAGAAAAAAAAAAAAAAAAAAGAAAAAGTTTGGAAAAAGGCTTCCAGAAGTACACAAAGATCACTCTGCTCATTTACTGCTTGTTTTTCATTAGCATATGGACTCAAAAAACAGTAACCCATACGGAATGATCACCAGGGGCAAAATATATATGGAGGACTAACAGGAAGACTGTTCTCTGAAGGCAACGGGGTAAGGATATACTTCAGATTGCCGTACATACAGCCCCCACACAGCATCACCCGCGTAAGCAAAGTCTTGCTGCCTGGGGAGCGACAGATGCAGCTCTGAGACCCTGAACTTACCCTTCTTTGCTTCCATCAGCTAATAATCCATCAGGGATTTCCACAAAAAGGCTCTGGTTAGAGAGCACTGCATCCCAGGAGGAGGTCTTCACCTCTGTGACCTTGTACTGGAAGTGGACAATATGAGGCTTCCCTTCGTGCACTGGGACATCTTGGTTAACAGTGATCTTCTCGTCCTGTGCAAGGGAGGGAGAAAAGCTCATGAAATATGCTTTAGGGTTAGAGAAAACAATCCATGAGATTATAGACCAAAAAATGTAAGAGATCATGCTTCAATGAGCATGCAGAGAGACTGCGTTTTCAGTGGGAGCACCCACCTGACAAAGGACCAGCCCTTACGACTTCTGTGTGTCTAGAGTTTCAGCCTATCACTAGAATTCAGCCACCGTGTGAGATCCACCACAGCTCATGAAGGT
Source organism: Falco naumanni (assembly GCF_017639655.2). Taxonomy (NCBI): domain Eukaryota; kingdom Metazoa; phylum Chordata; class Aves; order Falconiformes; family Falconidae; genus Falco; species Falco naumanni. The sequence goes on along the minus strand of NC_054060.1, from coordinate 442,614 downwards.
GTGTGCAGTCAGCTGCAAGCTCACATTTGAGTCACAGCTCTCTAAAGTGATTAAGAGCTATTGTTCTGAACTACCTGTAATACCTTACTTTTATTTATATGCAAACATAAAGAACAAAAAAGTCCTACATACTAACCAGCCAGTGGAGTACAACTAGAGAGACCAAATGCAAAACAAATGGTATTATAGTCTTACCAAGAGCATCATTAAACTTTTCCCTTCCCCTTTCACTGCCTCAGGGACACACCACAATGAGTACTCAGACCTCAGAGTGATTTTCCTAGTCATGTTTTCCTGTTCAAGGGAATGTAGTTTTGCATATTTACATTGTGTTACATTTCTGGGTAGCGGAAGTCCATTCATTCACCACAGGTCCCAGCCACATCTTCGAGGGATGGTTCATGACCTGCCCCTCAAAGAACACAACTTGAACTGACAAGCTGGAAGAGCATCTGCTGCTGCAGTTTGACCAGTTCCGTTGTCTCCCCAATCCCCACCACAGTTTTTTTGCTTCGGGGATGACCACAAATTGCTTTCCCAGATCTTACAAGCAACTGGTATGGCAAATGGCTAGCCTTTTGGTATAAGGGAGGAAAACACATAGCACAAAGAGAATCCCAAAACAGACAGAAGCTACACAAATCTGAGGATCATGAGGTCTTTTCCACAAATGTACATGGTCCTCTCCAATACTGCTCTAACTAGAATGCCAAGCATGCAGAGCACCGCAGATTCAGCTCAGCAGTTCCTAGAAAAAAATTTCGTGGTTAAAACTCCATTCCTTCTCCTGACAATTTTTGCAGGCAGTTGGCTTGCCCAGTAATGACTTCCACATTTCACTTCAAAAAGCCCCAATGAAATGGTGAAGAAATTCATTAGGTTCCCAAGTTAAAATTGTCAGCTGCAAAGGAAGCTGAACTGTTCCCATCTGCTTGGTTACAGGCTCATGCATCCTGATTCCCTCACGTTTACAAAGTCACCTGCAAAGCTTTGAAGAGCAGAAGTTAACCAGGTATTGGGAGTCATGTCTGCTCTGCTCCCAAGTCACAGGAGTGCCTGGTAAAGCCACATGTCCCTCTCTCCTCAACAGCATCAACAGGTGGGATGGGAAGTGGGTTACTCCATTGGGTTATTAGGTGAGCGACCATCCAGTCTCCAGGAATTTTATTGTAACAGGGTGATTAATCCAGCAGCTCATTACAAGCTCTGATCCGCTGATGATCAGCTGGACTGACAATGAAGCAAGTGACACTGCTGCAGAAAGACAGCACCTCACCAGGCAAGGTTTAATAAATGCTTTGTAGTGACATATACTCTTATCTGACCATAACACACACAGGGAGCCAGCACAGCAAAGAACGCTCAGTCCAGTTTGGATCTGCAGTGGGCATGCATTTAGAGGATGGGCAGTACAAACACAGCAGCCAACCATGCCCAGTAAGAGGGCGAAAGACTGCTCAGTATTGCTGCTTTTCACACAGGTATTTTCTTGTAGGTGTTTTAAGCTATGAAGGAGTAACCACTGCTGAAAGACCAGTGAGTGGTTCAGCAAGAACAACACTGAGAACCTTTCCAGACTCCTTGAGCCTGTGTCCCAGTGCTTTTAATTCCTATTACCATATGTATTAAAATTGATCCCTCTTGGTTTGCCTATCACAACAAAGCAGCAGCCATTGAGTACATGAACGCTGGCAACAAAGTAACACCGCATGCAAATGAGGAACCGCCTGGCTTCAGTAACTGGAGCAGAGGAAGCTGCTGTTTGTTTAAAGCCCACAAAGCTTAGCCGAAAAAGAAGTTTACACTTCATCAGAATAAATATCCTGTAGGAAATAAGTTTATTCATCGAGTTTGAAAGTTTTTGTGGCTGTGCCTGCTGTCGGGCTCTGTTAGTTTTAAACCAAGCACACCAAGAAACCTACAGACAGCTGCCCAGACTGCTCTGATAAAACCACCACAGAGCCAGCAGCAAGAGTCAGACCTGACCCCAGAGAGCTCAGCACTATAGAGGTTTATTTAAAAAAAAAAACAACAACAAAACCAAGGGGATTATATGCACATCCTTCACCAGTCACTTTATAGGAGTCACTTACAGTTGTTACTGTGCAGAAAGCATCTCTCTTTCAGAAAAGATCCTTCTCTCAAGAAAAGCTCACAGATGCTTCTTTTCTTACACTTCATGAAAACAAAAACAGGGTGGGGAAGTTGAGAAAAGCAGGCTGGGATTGACACATTGAAGGGGGAGGCACACACATGCATTTGTGCAGGAAGACTGGCAGGAGCCTGCAATAGGACGAGAAAAGCTCTTTCCAAGCCTTCTGGCTTAGCCCTTCCACCACCAGAAGTTATGCCCTGCGCTCCAAACCTCGTGTGATTTTCCCACTTAAAGCCCCAGAGTGCAACAGCTCATTAGCCAAAGGCAGCACAACTGCAGGGATCAACAGAACCAGTTCCCCTAGTTCAGTGGGAGTTACATTTACACAGCCTGTCTTGGGCAGCTGATATTGTATTTCTAGGCATCAAAATAGAGATAGTGAGATGCTGGGGAGAGAAGCTGTTCCTGTGAAGCAGCAGCCCAGGATTTTTTGGAAGCTGCTCAAAGTAAAATCCTGTTTACGCAACAAATGTTTCATTTTAGTTCACCCCTGCAAAATCCCCCTGTCATGCCATCATGGGCAAAAAACCCCCACCAGACTATCTCTTGTACACAGCTGCCTAAACCACCGGCTCTCTGGCACCCCGCTCCATTTCAGCGAGGTAACGCCACAAAGACCAGCTTCCACTCGGTTACAATTCATTGAGCACAAGATTTTTCAACCCAGCTACGCTCCTCAGACGTCCGGAGAAGGACGGGGGAGGCCCCTACATGTTGGCAGCATAAGAAGAAAGGATGTTATGATCTACCATAGCCAAGCGGCTGGAGAAACCCATGTAAGCAGCCTACTGCTGGCATGTGCTACACCTGCAGCCTCCTGCCAAGTTTGCTAGCCAGAGCACGTCCATGCGCACAAAGCCCGTCCTGGCTGCGCAGCACCAATGCTGATTGCTATTGCATTCCCAGCTCAAGTAAAGCTGCCATGATGAAGGAACGAGTATTAAGTCTCAATACAAAAATACCAACAACTGTAGGGAGACCCAGCTGCTTAATTTATAGTGCCGTTGTCTATCAGCACTGCGCTGCATGCTCCAAAGGAGGCAGGCTTGTTCAGAAAGGTCACCCCTTGAACTAGAACAGCTGATAAAGCTGGAAAAAAAAAAGATTTAAGCTTTTGGGTCCAGATGCTTTTCCAGGTCATACTGAAGCTTGCTGGCTGAAAAGCTCAGTCTGCTGTAACTACAGCACTGCTAAACTGAGCAGGGGACGGAGAGGGGCAGAGAGAGTCCCAGCAACCTCCATCTGAGCTTTGACTTCAAACCACCGGGCAACACAGCCTGCTCTGCTCTGGGATGAGCTCTGTTACAGAAGCGGCTGATTTTCTGAACAGATTCTGCTAGCTTTTGTCAGCAACAAACCCAGGAAGAATTACATCTGTATTTCTGGGATGCAGCTATATAGATGACATCCCCACAGGCAGCAACCCCTGCCTACACACCACTGCCAAAAGCTTCTGTGCAAATTCAAGGCCGTACGGAAATTAAACACTTCAAAGTCTCCAAACTGAGCCCATCGTCTGCCTTTGGACCTTGCCTGGTGTGTCTACAAGGCTTGGCAAAGCTGGCCTGCAGAAGTTTAAGTTGCAGGGTCCCCTATTTCTCATCCCCTCCCATCCAGAGGGAATTCATCAGTTGTCCTGAGCCCTCTTGAAGCTATTTACGTATCTTCTTTATCTGACAGGAAGCCCGTTGTGCTCTGCTGCTTCTCTGGGTTTCATACCCCTCCGTAACATCTGTGACAATTTAACTCAATAGCGTTAAGCTGATGTTATTAAGAGGCTACAGAGGTTGGCGTTTATTTACAAGGTAAGCAGGTGAGGCACATGCTAAAAATTCACCACGGCTGCATTAAAGAAAACTCCTCTGAAGGCAGCCACAAGGCCTGCAATTCTCTCATGAATTTAAAGAGGAGACTTTGGTAGCTGTGACCCAAAAGGACTTGTATTTTTTCATCATATAGAGCCTGCATGCCTCCCACTGGGCAATTACAAATCTAGTCTAACACCTATGACAACACTCCTGTCTGAACAGCCGAATTTGCAAGCTGAGCATAAATTTAGGCTACCTCATCTGACAGCACTTGATTCCCTGGCATGTGGCAAAGCAGCCCCATCCCAGAAGGCAGACAGATGTGTGCCACCACAACACAAAGTTGCACAAGCATCAATTATTCTACAGCAAGGAACAGTCAGGTTTCTTCATTCAAAAGGAAAGGTCCCACTCAATGAAGAGGGCCAAAACCAGAGAGCCACATGCTACAAAGCCTCCCTGATCTTGCCTCATCCTAGCTACATGTTCTAGAAACGTTTGAGTGTGAAGTGGATGGCTACCTTGCTCTTTTGTGAAGTCAGTACATCGTTTCAGGCAGCTCCCAGGCCCCGACAGCGTTACCTTCCGGACTAGGGCACAGGAAGGAACTTATCAACCATTCTCTCTCTGCATTTCACCTTTCTACTACTCACTTCCTCTTTTTTGAGACATTTAAGAAGTTGTTTCATGTTTTGATAATGCTGGCTCCACATGGAATAGCTTAAACAGGCCTCTGGGAACAGGGCTAATGAATTATTTGCTGCACATCTTTGAGAAAAGGTCTCTTGCTTCTTAATAAACAGGTGGTATAAACCTGCCAACAGGGTTGCTGAAAAATTAGCTGTTCTCCCACTTACTACCTTGGAGTTATTTGCATTTATTCCCATCAGACTGTGAAAGGAATCAAACACAATTGCAACACAGGTACAGGTCATTATTTAGATGTCAGATCTTTCTCACCTTATATGTCAGAGCTGAAAGAGAAGGATCCCTGCTACCCCCTCGCCCACCGGGGATCTTCGACAGTGGGTGAGGGGCATCAGGAGCACCACAGAGGCCCTGGAACAATGTGCCTGCAGCATTGCAGCTGGGGACAGTTACTCAAGGGTAAAATACTACTGCAAGAAAAAAGAGAGAGAACACCAGGTTACATTAGCAGGGATCACATTTCAGATGCTACAGCTCCTCATTACCCCAAACCGTTCATATCCCTGCTCCTCCATAGCATGTCAGAGGCAGCTATCAGAGCTTCAGCACCCAGGGACCTACATCAAAAACAGTCACTGCCCAAGTTGTATCAGAAACCAGTGGCGTTTTGTTAGAAACGGAGGAGGGGCTTTGCAGCCAAGATCCCTGAGAGAGTGCTGAGCAACCTCATGCTAATAAGGGACACCTGGAAGTCTGCCAATAGCAGATGGCTGGAAACGCATGACCAGATGAGCACACATTTTCTATAGACAAGTATCTACAAATAGATCAACAGGACCCAGAAGGAGGAGGTTTAAGTTTCACATTTTCAAAACGAGGAGGAGTGAAAGGGCTGGTTCCTCAGATATTTTCAACACACTCTACAACATCTGAGCTGGCATTTTCACATGCAAATGAAACATCATACATACGTTCTTCACCCCAACCCTAAATATTACAAGTTCACTCCACAGATCTACTTTTAAGAGCAATAAAGTATGTTTCCCTTGCAGTTTCTAAGTTTGTTCGGATGTGCTATACACGGTCTTTCAGGATCACTTTGAATGCAGGCTTTAATATCTGCTCTAGCTTTTATAAAGTTCATGAAAGCAAATTATTTTACTTCTGGAGCATTGCTTCCTTTATCAGTACCACAAAAGCTCTTTGCTGAGGCATGGCACAGCAGCGGTATCCCTCTAACAAAGCCTGCAACAGCAATGCAGAGAAACCAGTCATTCCCCAGTGTTCCCATTATGAAACAAGTACAGTGCAAAGCTATGTAAACACCACCAAAATAAAGGTGAGTATGAGGGTTTTCAATAAGCACACGGAGCGAGGAACAAGGCTATAGCGGGCAGACTCTGTAGATGTATTGACAGCTTACTGTCTGCCCTAAAGCTTCTCACTGAGCTGTTCCTAAGACAGCGTTTTTCCATTCTAATCCCTCCCCCAGGAGGGAGACAGGCTTCAGTATCCAAAGACCAAGTACCAAGCTGCACTATCAGAATCACCTGAACCGCCTATACAGTATGCTACGAACATATACCAGACTGCAAACGAACTACCGGCATTTGGCATTTCTGAATGCCAAAAAATAACTCACGAACACAGTTATGACACAGGCAGACTTTGCTAAGATCTTGGCTTGCCACTTCATACCAAAATAATCTCTCTACAGGAAACACAAATATTCTTCCTCCACGTATTTCCTGCTCCAGGTTCCCTATATGGGGCTCTTCAGCAGAGTTCCCATGTGCTGTGGCCTACAGCCTCCACTTCTTGGAGAAAAGACTGTTTAAATGCATCAGGAAAAAAAGATATGAAGCAGTTGCAGGAAAGATTTCTCAGGGCAAACCCTTTTGCACATATGCTCAGCGGCTTTTTGTGTTAATACAGTCCCTCCTCACGGCATGACTGGGGCTATCAATGGACCAGTGTGTATTCAGTAGTAGTGGATGTCGAGAGGCATGACAAAGCACTTTGCTGTGCCATTCCCCACCCCCAGAAAGCTGTTGGCAGCTTTGTTATTCCCTTCCCTCCTCCCTCACCCCCCAGTCAACAATGTACTATTGATAGCTCCAGCCAACTTGCGGCCAAGGCATCAAGAAGCTGGATAATGAACTGTAGGGGGGGGGGGGGAAGCGTAGTTTTCACACAAAAACGGTTCAAGACACTTCCCAGTTTCACTTCCTCTGGCACATGCAGAAGTCCAAACACAAGACCCCTTTAGCTGCTGAGCCCTGCCTGCGGCATGGTGCTTCACCTAGCCCGGACCACAGACCGACCCGCACACCGGCACCGCTATCCTCCACCAAAACTTCGCAGTGGCAGCCAGGGAGGGTCCTGAAAGCAGCATACACAGGGCAGCGCTGTCAGGCAACACTGGGAAGAGAGCGCATGTGCATATGGCACGTATTAAGAGGTTTTCCTTCCTCCAGGTGCACATTTACACCCTGGGAAGAAGTTCATGCAAGCGCCCAACAACGTCTGATCGTTTCATGCATCTGTGCACAAGCAGCCCACTGCAACTCCATTCCCTGAGGCCTGTTTATAGCCTAAAATTTAGGACTGTGCTCTCCCCTAGCCTCCCTTCTGAGAAGCTGCTATCCAGAAGCTTCATTTAGATCACTGATCTGAAAAGACCACTTTTCCCTGAAGAAACTCCCAAGCAAAAGCTTCTTGACTGAGTCTTGCCTGAAACAGGAGCTGGAAGCAAGCGTATGTTTTCAGCCAGTAGGTGTAATTTTAACTTGCTAAGCCTCCAGCAATCCCAACCCCGTGCCCTGTCCCTGGGAAGTGCAAAGGACAACTCAGCAACTTCTGAACCCCGTCACAGCTGCTCTTCAACAGCCCTCGTACCTGAAGCCCCGGGCCAGCACTGCTTTCACTCCACAACAACCACCAGCACCTTGGGCTCCAAAAGCTGCATGTTTTCTCGGGTTTTGGGGGGGGTTTATTCACGCTAAACACTTAGACCAGACAGATGGATCCACACAGCTCCCCTGACATTACCGTTAGGTTTTCTTTTGTGTTGCTTTTCAGAACAGGCTCTGAAGATGTGGGCTGCACCTAGCCTGTAAGATATGATGGTACCAGCCGTTGCAAGCCATGTATTAAGCAACCTGATGTGGGGAGCAACTTGTAAAATGAACACAGCACAGCTGTGCTACCATGCGTGCAACAGCCAAGAAACAAGGCTGTTCTGTACACATCCCCCGGGTGCTTATCTACACAGCAGAACAGAGGTTCAGGAAACGACACTTTTAGGACTCTACAGAAGGAACAGACAAGATAATCTGGTCAGCTGAGCACAAGACCCACAACCCGAGTAAGGCCCTGCCTGCCGACAGCCAACCTGCCAGAAGGGCTGCCTGCCCGGAGCCCCCCGGGGCGGGAAGGCACAACCCGCGCCTCAGGGGCCTGCCCGACCACGGGGGCTCTGACACCGGCCGCCGAGGCGCCCCCCGGAGCCGAGCCCGGCCCCGGTGAGCCCGGCCCCCGCCCGGGGTCGCTCCTCGGGGAGAGGCGCCGCCCCGACGGGGGTTTCAGCGGGGGAAGGTGGAGGCCGCCCGCCCCCGGGCCCGCACTGAGGGGCGAGGGAGGCCCCGGCGGGGTGGGCAGGGTGGGGACCGCGCCGCCCCGTACCTGTCCTGGGTGTTTATCATCCTGGGCTTGCTCCGGCTCCGCCTCGGCTCGGCTGGGTCTGCCCGCTCCGGCTCCGCTCCGCTGCTGCCGCCCTCGCTGGCCGCCGCGCTCCGACTGACTGGCGGGCCCGCCCCGCCCCGCGCCGCCCCGCCCCGCGCCGCCCCGCCCCGCGCCGCCCCGCCCCGCGCCGGGCAGCCTGGGAGCCCGCGCCCCGCGCGCCCGCCCGCCCCGCGTGCAGGCGCGCCGCCCCCCGCCTCCGCGGCGCGCGGGGTCGCGCACGCCTTGCCGGGGGCGCGGAGCGGTGGCAGGGGGGCCGTTGCGGGGCTGCCAGTACCCTGGCGTCCCCCCCGAGGGGCTGCTGCCCGCCCGGCGGCTGCCTGAGGGGACCCGAGCCCCCGCTGTCTCCCGCGGGGCGGCTGGCACCCCGCGGGCGGGCAGGGAGCGCGGGGGCGGCAGGCCCGTGGGGCCTACCTCGCCTCGGGGGGCCCTGCCGCCTCGCCTCGGGGGGGCCTGCCTGTCCTCTCTGGGGGAGCGGGGTCCTGAGGGCTGGGGGAAGGACGCCTGCACAGGGATAGGGAGCAGCGTGCAGCCGGTGGGGGCAGGAGGGGTGAGAAGCCGCAGTACCGTAGCAGGAAACAGAGGCAGGTCTGCGTTGTTCCGTACAGCGGAGGAGGCCAGGGCCCTTAGGTTGAAAGTTATCTGGAGGCGTTTCTGGCTCCTGTTGAAGCAGTGGGAGAGGAGGCTGGGGACCAAGGCTAAGTAAGGAATTGCTGGCCCTGGCCCCGTTGGTATCGCTACAGAACAAGCTGCTGGTTCTGGTGTGGGATATCCTGCTTGAAGTATGATGGTAGTGCTTGAAAGTTGGCCTGGGGAACTGCAGGCTCATAACCTCGATGAGCAGGAGCTAGAGTAAGGGAGGGAAGAGTGAGTAGATGGGAGGATGTTGAGCTGCCCATGGCAGGGCTCTGCCGGGGCTTGTGATGAGCAGCCTACCCATGAGGGAAAGGCAGCCGCAGTTACTCGGGCAAAGGCAAGGAGCCTGGAGAACCAGGCAGTGTAACCTCTGGGGTTCAGTCCCGCAGAGCTTGGTGGGTGCTGAGCCTTCATACGGGGTCAGAAAGAGCAGCTTGCTGAAAGAGAAGTTCTTGAGATCCTTTGGATGACAGCCTTGTGGACTGGAGTCTTGGGGAAGTCTCACACCATCTATCTGCTGGTGTCGGCAGCATATGGGAGAACAGAGGCCTGGCCTCAAGCAGGAGCAGAGCAGGCTCCCAAGTGACTGACATGGCAGCCCAAGGTGCGATGCCCAGCAGGCTCACGCACTCTGGGATCTGACAGGCAGCCCTCAGCCAGGGCTTCCTGGTTCCCAGCGCGGGAGCACTGGCCTTCACTCAGCAGGAAGTGACCAGCTGTTCTGCAGAGAGCTGGATGCTAGCCAGAGTCCAAGTTCAAACAGAGCCCGTTAAATGGCCTTTTCCCCCTTCCTCCGCGTTTAAAGCCCTGCTTGCAGCCATAATTCTATTTATAATACCCAGGAAAAGCAAGCTGAGACTTTCCCACAGTGCCGGCTTCTCAGGCGATTGTGGTTCGGGAAGCTGGAATGTACATGGTATTATTTCTGTATCCCCCCGGGAAGTTTTTTTTATTATTATTGCATGTTGCTCCATGTCCCCGTCTATGCTGAGGAAAGTTTGCAAAGTATAAGGTCTCCAGCTGTTGCTTGTGGCTCTAAAATGTTTTGTTGAGGTGCTGCAGATTTGGGTGTCTCTGCCTGCATGCCCCTTTTGGGGAGGGTGGCAGGTGCTCTGAGAGATGTCCTGGTAGCCAAGGAGCTCAAAGCCAAAAAGGATATCGCTGTCTCGTTACTGAACCCATCATGTTGCTTTCTTGCTTTGTGCCTCAGTGTCCCCTGTGTGAGGAGGAGGGAAGACAGTAATCCTGCCTGAAGTAACGGGGCATCATCGTTACTGCCCTGCCTGGGGTTTTGGCAGTGAGAAGTGCTATTGTGCCACAGTTCAGGGGTGGCTCAGAGACACCGCCAGAGGCTGGGTGTGATGACCGCGTGGGTCGCGGTGTCACTGTTCACTGGGGTGTTGCTGCCAGTTGAGTCCAGCGGGCACTTTTTTTGCTTTTCTTGGCCAAGCAAGGCCATTCCCTGCACAGGGAGCTTGCTGTGCGATATTCTGGGCAGGCTGTGGGCATGACCCAGCTGTGGCAGCTCCATGCTGCCCCTTGCCCTCCATGAGCTCCCAGCAAGCACCTGCAGGCCCCACACCTCCCAGACAGGCAGGTATTTTACAGAGCAAACACCCTGCTTGGGCTCTTATTCCGGCAGAGCGAGCACCCTGCCTGTCCTTTCCTTAGGCACTTGTCACCTGGCAGTGCTGCTGCAGTGCTTGTGGCTTTCCCTTTCCCTGCTCTTGCGAGGCCCTGCACCGCTTTCATTCTCCTATGTGCAGGAGAGCGTTCCTGCTGTCCCTTCTTTGCTGCCCTTGCTTATAAGCAGTGAGGCTCTGCTGAGCACTGCCACCCTTCTCCCAGCTGTACCGTCACCCTTCTGTCCTTTCTTATTTCTCAAATGAAAGCTGCTTGCAGGCAGCTTCCCAGCTCCGAGAGTTCCACGTGTGATTTTAGCCTGCTACCCAAGAGTCAGCCCAGAAGAGTGCTAGCTGTTTCTGCCATGCGCTGTGTCACTTTGCAAAATCGTTTCTGCTATGTCCTCTCCTGGCCTGGAAACGGGTTTTATTGCCCTGCCCAGGGTTTTGGCAATGAGAAGTACTGTTGTGCCATGGTTTGGGACTTTTTTCCCACAGCTGGCCTGATGTACAATGTGCACCTCTGAATAGCTTTGCTGTGTGTTGTGCTGGGTTTTGTGATTGATTATCCCAAATTCTAGATGTGGAACAGATGAGATCTGCAACCTTTCTATTTTAGAGGCTTGCAAATATTGGTTGGGTATCTCAATTATTCCCATTAATTACTGTGATTAGTTGTGTGGACTACATAGCTCTTAATACTTCCACCAGAACAAACTACAGAGAGAAGTGATGCATTTTTCCCTGGCTGGAGAGCAGAGACCCAGAGCTCTCCTGCACCTGGAGTTGGTGACCACTGGTGGGCTGGGGCTGGGCAGGCAGGTAGCCCCAGCCTCCTGGAACTGCCTGACACCGAGACAGAAGACGCTAGATGGAGACAGGCAAGGACAAGATGATGTGAGGACAATGGCTCGGTCACAGCCTTTTTGTGCGCAGGTCTGATGGTAAAGGCACTGTGCAGATGTTTGGGGCCATGGAATAGAGCGGAGTCCCTGCGGGACAGGCCATCTTGAACATTTGCTCAGTGCTTTTCCTTGGCTGCAGTCCTGGCCGCGCTGTCTTTGCCTTTGTGTGAGAAATGGCCAGAAGCAAGGTCACCCGCTCGGCCGGCTCCATGGCAATGCAGTCACAGGGTTTCTTGCTGACCTCACAGTGATGCAGCCACTCAGATACAGGAAATGGCACTGTTGCAGAGGCAGTTGTACCAGAGAAGTGGCGGGCTGTAGCCCTTCTCTGTGCCCTTTTGCCCAGCGAGTAGCACAGATCTGTCCCTTGGCTTTGCCCTCCCCGCTGGAGCAACATGCGGCTAGCCTTGGACTGTGCGATGGCTGCTGTGGCCAGCCAGAGCCTCAGATGCAGCGCCTCGGTACCTCCAGCAGTACTGCATAGCTGGCTGTGTTTGAAAGGTGTTGCCTAATGGAAAACACTTCCAAACAGAGGTTTCAAAGTGAAGAGAGAAAAGGGCTGGTAGCTTTAGATGTAATTATTACCCTGTAGTTATTTAAAAACATATGTAGAAATGTGTCATTCAGAACTTTCTAGGGCTGAACATGTATATGGTAATGTAATTATGTTTTCGACAGCAGCCTTTTCATCCCCCATTCTGTTACTGCTGTTGGGGTTTTTTCTTTTTGTTTTTTCTGGTGGTGTTTGTTGTTTTTTTTTTTAACGTGAGGATCTTGTTTTGCTAGGGGAAAAATAAAAAAGAACACTGCCAGGGAATTTTGTTTTCATACCTTGGTCCTCCCAGCCCAGCTGCCAGTTTGGTCTTCCTGTGTCGACATGTCTATATTGTGTTACAGCCACAGCAACACCAGGAGTGTTCCTGGGATTCTGACTCCCTGTGTTTCTAGGTGAGCCACAAATAAATTCCCTAAAGCCAGTCCATCTGTGCAGCCATGAGGCCGCAATAGTGTCTGGAGGTTTTCATGCTAGTGTCATTCTTAAGAGGTTGATTTTAATTGTTTAAACTGTGGAGCTGGTTAGTGTAACTAGCCTGTGTCGTCTGTCTGCTTCACATCTGTAACAGAAAGAAGAGGTTCCTTCCAAGCCACATTGATACAGTTTTCTGTTGTTCCTTTATATTTCCAGTGGGATCAGTTGATTCCTTGGCAGACCTGCCTGGAGCTGGGGGTCAGATTTAAGGCGCATTGCTAACATCAATGGCTTTCTTTTTTTAATGAGCTTTGTCAGAATTTGCTGTTTAGCCATTAAGCAGTGCCAGTGCAGAGTTCATGCATGAGCTGAGTTGCAAATCTGCTAGGTGTGAATTAGTGATGAGAGAAAAGCAGGTCAAGGAACATCTTATTTCAAAGCACGCTGAGCGTCAAGCTTAGCTTGGGTGATAACTGATGGGTCCAAGGCCTTGAACCAGGGTATGGGCAGAGGAAAGAACATAGAAATCATGGCAAGGGATGACGTCCTTCAGCTGTGCTTTGAAGAGACATCATCCCTCATTGTGCCAGTGGAATGTGCATCGGCCCCAAGTGGAGGTGTTCCCATGCAGCACAAATTTGGGGTGTGTCAGGGTGGGTGGGATGAGGAGCTGGATGGTGTCAGGGAGATGAGAGCTGGTGATAAGACATGGCAGCCCACCATGAGATGGGTCTGTCATGGACTTGTGTGTCACTCATGAGCCCTGCACTCTGGGAGGATGCTGTGGGCCAGTGCCAGCACCTTTGCAGACACCAGAGAGGGCTCTGCTGGGATGGGCACAGGCTGAGATGCTGTGGAAGACGTGCCAGAGTGAGTCCCTAGCAAACCTGCCCTCCTTCCAAGCATGGAGTGTCAGGATGGGTTATGCCCTGGAGAGGCAGGCAGGGGATTTACCGGCAAACACTGGACAAAAGGTGGTCCCTCCACCTGTGATCTCCTGGCGTAACAGAACCTGGGAATGGGGTGTGATGGAAAAAGTAAGCCATGAAGTACAAAGCCTACAGCGAAGATGGAAACATGTAGGTGCGAGGTTCAGGCATGTGGCTCCCAGCTCAAGACTGTGTCAGCCAAGAGCTGGCAGCAATGTGTACCTGTGGGAGCAGCACTCTCCCAGCAGAGATTGGCTCGGGAGGTCACCTCTTTCTTGGCCAAAATTAATGCTTCTGTGTTTCCCTGCCTCTGTTTCCCCTGAAGGAAGCCTGCCTGTAGCTTCTCTGCATCATCCCTGCTCCTCTGTGCCTGCAGCTCTTTTCTTTGGCTGCTCATGGAGTAGGTCACGCTCCAGGATATGGCCAAAGCCTCCCAGTGCAGGGTCTAGTGAGTGGCACAAAGAGATGAAAACGGGAAAAATCTGAGGAAAAGTTGGTAAAAAAGAGCATACAAGGAAGCATACAGGCAGTGAGGAGGTGTCTTGCTGCTGGCATGTTGCGCATCTGAATCCAGCTAGGTCTTTGTATTGATTTTTTTGTAAAAGCTCAATTATTTTTACAATGAGCTCATCTTTTCTGGCACATCTCTGCTCCCTTGTTCATTTATTACAGGCATGGCAGGCTTCATTTCACCTCTTTAGTAGTTTGCTTGTGAGCTGGGAACAGGCAGCTCTGCTTGTTGTCCCTGGAGAAAAACAGGTACCTTCAAGGTGTCTTGACTTGGCTCCTTCTAGACACTGTGTGAAGATGGGATGAATGGAGCTGAAAATCCTTCCAATAGAGCAGCCTGACCTTAGCCAAAATTGGGCCTGTGTACTGCCTCCGTGCAGCAGGACTTGCTCAGAAGCTGGTTTTTCTTGTGTGGTTTTGGTGGTTCAGGATACATTTCCGTGAATGGGAACGGGGCTGTGGAAAAGGATGTCCGAGTGGTGTTTTGGCATGAAAAGGCACAATGATGGTAGGAGCCACTGCTAGTTCAGCCAAAGATCCAAAAGGCATCTTGGAGTTGCACTTTTAAGACCACAAACTGACTGCAGATTACAAGGGCAATCTAAAGATTGAAGCCTTGCATCTGCTTCTGGCATTTCTCAGTATCTGAGTGAGGCTTCTTAGAAATTTCACATTACAAGAATTCAGAACTATGTCTTGGGGCAGCTTGTTTTGTATCATTTATCTTAACTTATGGCTGTACTGTAAACTAAGAAATCTCGGAAGGGACATCTGGAGTCCCTGCAGATCTGAAATCCTTAAAGCACTGTCTCAAGACTCCCTCAGCTGGGAGTGCACAGTGGTGAGGTGGCACCAGCAGCGTAGTCAGCCTTGCTCTCTCATTGTGTTAGCAGCACAGATTTAAGCAGACTGAGCCTAGGAGCGGGTCTTGTGGTTCCAGCACTGGGTTTTGGATCCATCCTCCAGTGGGGCCCCTGTGCGTGTGTTTGGGGACAGGTCTCAGGGATGCTGTGCAGTGGTGCCGGATGCCTTGGCATGCCCGTTCCCACAGGGCAGCACAAGTGCACTGTTTGGGGCTGAGGATTCATTCATGGCTGCAGAGCGTCTGTTTGCCGACACCTCTCGAGTTGGCGGTGAAGCTGTTGGAAACAAAGAGCCAAGAAGCTTGAAGACCTGTCCAGGCAAAACACCTCCTCCATTTGCTTTAATAATTTTGTTTTTCTCAATTCTACACTCGCATAATAATGTGTCCAGACCTGTTTTAATGCACTGGATCGTTCTGAGGGTTCAGTTGAGGTCTGGTATCCAGATATTTCTAGAATGTGGTCCTGCCTCTGTCCTATCCTCTGGAGAAAGGTAACATTCCTCTCTTTCTGTGTCACACGTGCAAATATGGACTTTACAGCCTGTGCTTGGAGATGGGCTCCCTGCAAAAACCCCAAACCTGTGTGCTTGGATTCTTCTCTTTCGTGGCTCTCTGTGCATGTGAGGCTCCTGCTTGGTGCGTTTCCATTCCTGTGCAGTTGGATTCATAAAGCTCATGTTTTTGTGGCCCCGCAGGAATTTGCAGGCTCAGTGAAATCGCTGGGGGCTCCCTGCTGAGGCTGGCTGGGTGTTAGCCCTCCAGATCATTTGCGAATGGAGGCAAAGAGCTGATGGAAGAAAATTTTTCTGCAGAGCTGCCTGCCTTGATCACAGCCTGGGAGCTGAAGCATGGTTTCTGGCTCCTCTCTGCAGCCACAGTGTTAACCGCGAGCTGGGCATGGTGCTGCTAACCCTCAAGTTGCTGATTTTCAGGAGATGAGCTCCTTTGTATTTTCCAAATATTGTTAAAATTATTCTCTGTATAGTTTTATTATGAATGTATATATACATAGGTGCTTGTCTCCTGAATGTTTGTGCTTTATGGTTTAGCAAGTATTTTTCCAAACGGTACAGATCCATTATTTATTCACAGTATGGATAGCTACATTGCTTCATACAATGCAAACTTGCAATCCTTTCCTTTCTACGGGCTGTTCAAACCCCCCAACTACAACTTTCCCTAGTGTTTCAAAGTTGCTATATTCTGGGGGGTTTAAGTGTCATTTAATTTATTCTAAAATACGTTCTTTATTTGAATCAACCCCAGAAATCATTGCTTGGCCACGCAGAAGGGGGAGAAATGCCTTGGATTCTGGAGGAGTTGAAAGTTTAACTTAGTGGACGGAGGACAGTTAGTGATAAGAATGAGAAAAATGCAGTGAGCTCTTTTACGACCAAGGTCTGCACTATCTTCATAAAAGACTCAAAAGCCAGGTCACCTGTAACTCTGGTAGCAAACGGGTAGAAAGGAAGTAAAATCTGGGTTTCTAGTGCAATTTTGTTTTAAGATAGATGATGAATGGTTCATTTTTAATCTTGCAAAGAAGACTGCAAACCCTTTTGGGGGTTGTCACCACATATCTGTAGCAAGCCGGGTTGGATGTGCACCCGTGTGGGAGCAGGCAGCACAGGTGGGAAGGTGTTGTGCACCTACGAAGTGGGAAAGAATGATCTCCAGTGCATTTTTTTTGTTCACAGAGCACCCGTGAACGTTCGTGGGTGCCTGAAGTGACAGTCTCTGCTCCCAAGCCTGCATCTGCCTGGTGGGCAGCGCCTGCCCTGTATCGTGCGAGTGCTCTCACTGGTGGCTGCACTGCAGGAGTGTGTACTGCACATTGTTTTCCAGCATTGTTACAATAACAGTGGAAAATGAGATGAGGGTTTGTCAGCTCAGAAAGCGTCCAGATGCCAAAGCTTTTCATACCGATTACCTTGCAGTTCTCCTTGTTCCAGGGAAGTGTTATTTGAACACAGCTTTGCACAAAGAATGGAGAGAAGAAAGAAACAAAGGGAGACAGGAAAAGGGCCTCCCTGGGCTCCACACAGCTTTGCTTGCAGTTTGGGACAGAAACACCTTTGTGTTGCAGGTGACTCCAGCTGGATTTGTCCTGGTGTGTCAGCCACCAAGAAGAGTGAAACCAAATGCCCTTTTTCTTCAGGAGCCCACAGCTAAAAATGTTTCCAGAGACCTGTCTCCTTCGGGAGACCCCAAACCAGGTGCATGGCTGGGCTGTAATGCTGGTGCCTTTGTGTACAGCGGCAGCCTGCCATCCATGGGGCTCCAGTTCCAGCTGCCAAGCGAGCCCAAGTTCAGGGAAGATCTAAATGTTTTGCAAGAAGGAACTTGAGAGAAAATACCCATCAAACATCCGAGTAAGGGATTCATGAGCAGGCCATCTGTAGTCCTTTGAAACACTGATAAAAAGCTTAATGAGCTATCTGTGTGGAGGACATCCCCAAATACAGTACCAAAAGCTGAGTGTACACTTGATGCTGGAGCTCACCTGTAGGTTTAGGGTATGGATAAAGGTACTGCACCCATTGGAAGCTGCCTCACTGCAGACAGTATTAGCTGTTAGGAGAGCATGCTGTCCTGTGAAGGGGACTTGTGAAGTCTGTCAAAGGAAAACTGGTGCCTGGATCCTTTGGATTTGAGTTTTGGAAGGCTCTGCCTCACCATGTGTGTGATGGGTAGTATGCAACATACCTAAGATAGATGCCGCTAGCAGCTCTGGTGCCCAGTGTGCAAGGCCCGAAGCTGACTGGGCAAGCATTCTTGCTCCCTGCTGCCTCCTGCATATCTCTGGAAGAAGGAATGGGAACCACTGCGAGACCAGCAGCACCAACATCTGCCTCCTGGAGTGTCCTCTTCAGCCGGCCTTTCGGGAGCACGAGGAAGTGGGCTGGAGCTGGTGCTGGGCATTTTGCAAAATATGGTATGACTGCTCTGCTTGGGGCTTAGCCCTGCTCTGGATACTGAGGAGAAATCACTGGAGACCAAACGTCCTGAGAGCTGCCCTCCTGGGGCATCCACAGACCTGGGGAGCAGGCAGCCAGTTCCCGGCCATGAGCAGATCCCACCCCGGGTGTCACGGCCAAGGAGAATGCCACCTGCAGGCTGTTCCCAGGCTGGGGCCGGCTCTCGGCCTCTCCTCCCCCCCCCCCGCAGTTCTTCCGCCGCCAGGTCCCGGGGCCGTGCAGCGCAGGAAGTGCAGCGGGTCGTGGGAACCGGCCTGAGGAGGAGAGGCTGAGCCCAGCGGGAGCCAGGAGCGCCCCGCACGCTGCCTCTGCTCCACCGGGCCGGGGGGCGCGGGCAGGCACCAGCTCAGGCACACGGCCCCCGCAGGCTGGCGCCGCGTGTGGGTGCATCCTGTGCACGTGTTCCCACGGTTGCGCCCCGCAGGCCCCTTACCAAAGTGTGGGTGCCCAGCACCCCTCCTCGTCCCGTTCCCTTCTCAGCTGTCACTGCCACCAGCTGTACCCCCGGGCTGAGCAGGTGCCGGGTGTTGGGTGAAGCCGGGTAAAGGGGAAGGTTGTTACAGACCAGCTGCAATGTCTCAGTTGCCTTTAAGTATTTTCCTTCTTTGTTGTTAAGTGAGGAGCCTGTTCTGAACACGGAAACCTCTGTGTACTTAAGAAATTAAAGTGCCACCTTTGGCTCTGCCAGCATGTTTTTAAAGTATTTTTAAAGCTATTTCCCAAGTTCTGCTTTCAGATGATTGGGAAGTGATGTGTTTTGGAGTTCCTTGTCCCCTGGATCTCTCCCAGGACTTGCTGGGGCCATCACCGTGCTGAAAGAGCCCCAGGAGGGTGGGTACTGCAGTGCCCTGTCCTTATCCCCTGCTCAGCCTTGTCAGGCCTGCTTTCCCCCCATGGCCCTGTGGGTTTTTTAGGCCATATTCAGCTCAGCCACCATCTCCCGGCGGTTGTGCTCGGTGTGTTTCCAGCTCACTTTTCTGGCAGCAGGGCTGGGTGCATGCCGGGAGGGTGGGTTATTCTGGACAGGAGTGTGGGATTGCCTGGAAGCCGAAGGGAACAGTAACAGGCAGGTGAAGCAAAGGCAAAATGCAGAGGTTTTCTGAAGAAATTTCTACTGATGATGATGAAAAAATAATAATGCTTTGGCCCGAACCTGTGGTTGCCCTGCTCCGCCAGCCCCCCCGGCTGCGGGGCAGGCAGAGCCACGGGACGGCAGTGTGCTCTCACATGCGTGGCACCGTCTGGGTCTGCTGTGTCTGGGCCCGTGGCCAGCTTTGCTGCGAGCTGGCTGTCCTCCGCACGGGACCGTGCACAGTAGGCATGGGGTGGGTTTCCAGGTGCCAGGTGGGTTTATTATTTTGCAGCGCTCCCAGTCTGCCTGGCATTTCCCCAGCTTGTGTTAGTTGCTGAGGGTGTCCAGACTGGGTTGTGATGGAGTGAATTCAGGCATGGGAGTGATGCTGAGGGGGCTGCACCCTGTCTGCCCCACTGCCAGAGGGGAGCGGTGGGGGGGTGGGGGGCTCCCTGGGACCTCATCTTCACTGTATGGTCACCCTGCTCTATGCCTGAGCTCCAGGCAGCCCCTGTCAGTGTCACTTGTCACCCCATCAGCTACCTGGTCTTTTGTCCCTCCCTTGGTCCTCTGTTGCCTGTATGATCTTTCCATGGCCTTGTAGAGGCACAGGTGGCAGGTGTGAACCAGGAGGGTTCCTGGTTCCGGGAAGGTGACACCAGGGCAGTGGCGTGTCTCAGTGCTACTGCTGGTGCAAATGGAGAGGTCAATGCAATTAAATCCCACCTGCTAACACCTGATGTTTTGGGGGCTTGAACATATTTTCAAATGTCTTATTGCAAAACGAGGTGGTTCTCATCATCAGCCTCCTTCACCCCACCCCACCCCCCACCGCGAGCTCCAGCTGGAGGAGGACATGGAGCTGGTACCCCTTAACGTTTGTTCCTGTCTGGTGTCTCCCCGCAGCGTCAGCTCTCGCCCTCCGTTGCTGCACTGGCTGAGACGCAGCTGAGGTTTCCTTCCAGCACGACGGTTGGGGTCACTCTTTCCCAACGAGCATTTTTCTTCTGAGCATGACTTGTGCTTCCCAGTACAACGAATTCAGTGTTGCATCCAGTTAATGTTGTGCCAGCTGGGATTTCAAGCTTTTGGGACTAAGTTCTCTGGACAAACACAGGGTCAGCAATATCTTTGGTTTTTAAATAGTGCAGCCACACAAGAATAAGCTTTTTACATGGCCTCAGAATCTTGATAAATTAATGTTCAAACTCCCTGGGCTTCTCTGGGTCTGGATCCAGCAAGGGAGCTGGGATCTGTTCATTGTCTGGCTGTTCCTGGCTGTCATCAGTGGGGAGGGAGCGATGTGGCTTAAGCTCGCAGCGTCATCCCCAGGTCTGGCACATGGACTCATGCCATGGTGTTTGTCGTGATTGTTGCAGCTGCCTCCTTGGTACCTCAAAAGTGCTGTGGTCCTGGGACAGGGTGAGTGTGGGGTGATGCCAGGACCCTGCTGGGCTCCCCATGGGGAAGTCTTATCCTGTGTTTGGTCCCCTCCCTGCCAGATTTACGAGTTCTCCCAAAAGGGTCAGTGCAAAATCTAATTAGAAAGCAGCAAAAATCCCCATCATGGCTCTGCCCTGGCTGGCAGAGACGAGGGAGCTCCCCCCAGCTTGCTCTTCATCCCTTCCCTCACCCCTGCCCATCTCAACCCCTTCCCCAGCTGCTTCCCCCACCCTGGCAGTCCCCAAAACATTTCCTGGTGTGAGCAGGATGCAGACCCACCGAACCCGTCCTTGGCCTGCTGGCACATGCCCTACAGCTGGGGAGAGGAGCTGATGCCACTGCAGTCACAGGTCTGGCTTATGGTGGGTGTAGCAAGGTGTGTGTCCCCCCCTCCCCGGGGCCAGGCTGAAGCCCGTGGGCTTTCCCCTAGTGGTGAGGGGCAGGCTGGAGCATCCTCAGGGTATCTAACCACGCTGCCATCCTGTGTGAACACAGCCTCTCCCAGCCCACCCAGCGCATGCATGACCACGTGGGAATGTTCTGTCCTGGTGGAGGAGGTGGGGGAAGTGCGGGGGTGGGAGCAGAGCATTGCCCCGTGATGGGAACTGACCGCCCCGAGGAGGGGGTCTTCAGGGATAAATTTAGTGGCAACAAAATAGCCCAGCTGGCTGTGGCTGGCTGCGCGACAAGCTAAGGGTGCCAGGAGCATGTGTGGCTCCTGCCGTCATCAGGTGGCAAAGCCCTGCCGGGAAGCCCTGAACACACTATGGGGACAGGGAAATAGGGTGGGGGGTGGGTAGCGCTGGCCCGTGCAGCCCAGGCCAGGCAGACCCTGCTGGCAATCCTCCTTGGTGGCTCAGTTATTGCTGGAGGAAGAGGAGCTCGGAGAAGATGTGCTGGGGCTGATTTGGGAGGCAGATCACCCAAGCACGGGGTGCTTTGCAATTCCAGGGCAGTGTCTTTGTGGTGTCGGCGCAGAGCCTGGCAGTGCTGCTCCTTGGAGCGTGTGCCCAGCGCCAGGGAGCCAGCCCCCACCTGGCACCACGAGGGAGCCATGGGAAAGTAATTTGCTTTATTAACAGCAGGGGTGGGAGTCCCGTCTGCTGAGTGTGGGGACCATCCAGGCCCAGAGACACCTTGCCACCACATCACACAGGACATGGTGCTGGCAATGTCCTGGGCCCCGGCAGGTGGCTAGTGCTTGGTGGCACCAGCCAGCCGCTCCTCCTGGCCTCGTGGTGCAGCAGGGAGGTGTGATGTGCCACGTTTGCTGGGGCAAAAATGTTTCTCCCTCTGAATTTGATCCTTACGCAGGGGCAGCCCTGAGCAGTGCTCCCTTGGGAGATGGTGCTGGCAGGGAGCCTTTCACGCTGCTCTTCCTATGTTTCCCTGCACTCCCTGTTGTGCCAGTCCTGGAAATCCCATGCCCCAGCTTTTTCTTTGGCATTTACACCCCTGGCCCTGGTCAGGTGATGGCTCACCTGCTGCTGCAGTGCTTATCCTGTCTCTTTTCCCCCCATCCCATCCCTACATCTCCCTTCTCACAAAGATGTTCGCAAGAACACCCAAACATCTCCCAGAGAGGAGACCAGGCTTGAATGCCAAGCCGTGCTGCCCTCCCCTTGCACCCAGCATGCTGGATTGGCTGTGGAAAACCAGCCTTTTCCAACAGGGCCAGCCGGGCATCACTCCTTCCCTGCATCGGCCCTGCTGCCGGGGGCTTTCGCTGGTGACTCTCCTCTTTGGGCTGAGCAGAATTATTTTGTGCTTCTTTTCCACACTGGGCAAACACTTGCCGTGTTACTCATTAACCCGGTTAGTCACGTAAGTGTAGCGCTGGACTAAATACTGTTCAAACCGGTGAACCTGAGCCCCGATTCATTTGCTCCTTTCTACTCTGAGGTACTGTGGCTCCGCGGAGGGGGGGCGTTTGCACCGTCAGCTGCCCCAGGGAAAGCTGAAATGCAGAGGGCAGCAAAGGATTTGCAGGAGGTGAAGGAGCCCTGGCACAAGTTCTCCGGGGCTGCAGCGCTCCGGGTATTCCCAAAGCCCGGGCTTGGTTTGGGTTTGACCATGGTCAGCTTTCAGGGCCGTGCCGGCACCCTTTGCTGCTGCGTGTGCCAGCAACGCCGCCGTTCCTTCCGCCTCACTGAACGGCAGCCAGCCCGAGACAGAGCCTGTTTAATTCAGCAAGTCATAAATTCATAATGCTTATTTACCATGCAGTGCCATGAATATTTGATAGTGGCCACCGGCCCACTGCAGCGTGGCTTGTGGAGGAAGAGGAGGTGGCTGGTGGGGGGCTAGCGATGGGGCTGGCACGTAGAGGGGCTGCCCGGGCTACTGTGGCTGTGCTGAGACAGGGCTGGAGGGATGTGGGCTCCTCCTCCAGCCCTGCAAACCTGCCAGCAGTGGGATGAAGCTGCGATGGCTCTGTGGAGGGATGCGTGGGGGCCGGGACGGCAGCTGGAGGCTGTCAGGTCGAGGGAGGAATGAAGCAGGGAGCCAGGCACAGAGAGGTGAACCCGTGGTTGGCAGGGGAGACTTGGTTGTCCTCAGGGTGTCCCAGGGATGATCATGGGGGGCTGCCCCACGTGTGCTGCTTGATGCTGGCTCTGCTCGGCAGCGGTTTGGCGATTAGCGCCATGAACTCGGGAAGCCCCTTGACCCCCGACCCTGGCTCACTAATTGGCTGTGGGGAGGAACATTGCCGTTCGCGGAGGGGTAAGGAGGAAGGAAACCTTCCCCCTGAGCGCTGCCGAGACTTCAAGGAGAAGGCATGGGCGGGGGAGTTTAGCTGTGCAAAGACAATATTTTGCAGTTCACTCCAAAAGACTCTTTTCCTGCTTATGGGTCTTGAGCATTTTGACCATCGTAAGCAAAAACTGTTGCAGTCAGCAGCCCCCCCAGCAGATCGCAACGGGCCCCTGCTCCACGCTGGCAGTGCCCAGGGATGTCTTTCTTGCTCTTTTGGAGGGGGCTGCTCTCTCTCACCTTCCCATTGTGCAAGGTCCCCCCTCCTCTGGATGCATGAGGGTGGTGGAGGAAGCCAGCCATGGGCTGTACCCCTGGAAACTCTGAGGTCCATCAGGAGCCATCCCAGCTTGCCACCAAAGGAGCACGGGCTGGGTGGCCAGCAGAGCCTGACGGGTGGGATGTGACTGCTCCAGCCGGGCGTGCAGCTGCAGGTTGCTGTCGCAGGGTGGATGGGTCTGAGGCAGCTTGGAGGTGCCCTGGTGGGTCTCGGCATCGCTCAGAGAGTGCTGGGGGCCATGGCATGCAGCCGATAAGGTGGCCCTCAGCCACTGGAGCTGTGGTGGCACTTGCTCACAGAGTGGTTCGCTGCTCTCTCTGCCGTGCTGAGACAAGCCAGGCCAGCCGGAGTGACAGGTCTCCCCTTTTACGGTAGCTTTTATCTGTCCCTGGGGAATGTGGCCCCAGCGACGGTTCAGCCCGTGGTGGCACCGCTGACAGCTGTGCCGCCTTCCCTCCTGCTACACCAAACCTTCCCATCGGCTGGCCACGTCCATGCTCCCCTGGCTCCTGGACCAGCAGGAATTAAAGCCCTTTCCCAGCGTGCCAGGGATCCTGCCCTGCACTGGCTTCACTGGGAGTGAAGAGGGCACGTGTCCACTGGTGGCTTGCAGCTCCATGCCGGACTGGGGACAGTGGGGTGCCAGCGCATCCCTAGGTGTTGCATGTCAAACCCTGCAGCCTTCACTCTGCCCCAGAGGCTGCCCCAGCTTGGAACTGAACTTTTCACTGAGGACGTGACTTTGCACACTCCCCTGGTTACAACACCAGCACCGGTGGGGCTGCTATCGGGGTTGCGGCTTAGGGGATTTGGGAGCATGGCAGATGTGGGCTGCTCTGTTTTAATTTATGGTGACAAATGTTTATGGGCCTCATGCTAAAGCCCATATTTCACTGTCTCTGTGGTCAGTTTCCTCCTCTTATAGCCTGGAAAGGACTGGATTGCTGTGGACTGGTGCTGGGAGAGGGGTTTCCCATGATGGCATTCATGTGCTCTATACCAAACACTGTCACCTTCCCCCTACAGCAAGCCCAAAACCATGGGGTGACAGTGTAGGAGCGCAGTGACCACGCTGCTTGGAGGAGATAAATGAGACAGGGTCAACTGGGAGTAACTGGGAAGGTATGTGTCTCTCTCGGTGTTTGCTGGGAGGCAGCTCTGAAACGACATAGGATGGGCAGACGTGTATGGAACAGCCCTCGCTGCTGTTACATCACTGGGAGCAGTGTGGGAAGACACCAGACACCTCCAGGAGAGGTGTCTTCCTCAGTCACTACCCCAGCTGGCCGTTTTCAGGTGTCCCAGAGCTCTGCCCTGTTGGGCATCGCTGCTGGTGTGGCCTGATGCTCCCAGTTGATTCCCAGCAGCATCCCTGCCAGGCCACACCATGGCTGCTGTGGTTACAGGGTGGCTGGCTGTTTGGGGAGGCGCTCAGCTGGCTCCCGGCCCTCCTTTGGGTGCCTGTTGCTCTGAAATATTCATCAGCATGCTCTGTGGCAGACACTGAATTGCTATAAACCTCTCTGAATATTTTATCCCCCCCGCCCCGAATGGTCCCACCGTTCTGTTGGAGCTGGTGATGTCCACAGGCTCAGCTCCTTCAGAGATAAGCTGCAAAAACTGGCGGGTTGGTGTCCCACCAGCCTGCCTGCTCACTGAGGCCGTGACACCAGCCTGCCCCACTACACAACCCCCTTCCCTTCTCCCCGCTGTCTCCATAACACCTTCTGAATGCAGTATTTCTTGCCCACACCTTTCCCACAAGCAACTGTTGGAGTTCAAGGATCTCACAGATGCACCCAGTGGGGACATCGGGAGTGGGTGGGCACAGCTCTGCCTGTCCCACTGGGTGCTGCCCAGGGTGGGTTTGGGTGCAGTCAGTGGTGGAATGTCAGCATCAGGGCTCCTTGAGGTGCGGCGATTAGTGGAGAGGTATGGTGCAGGGATCAGTGAGGTTGCAGGGATGGGCAAGGTTGCAAGGCTTAGGGATTAGCAGATGATGCATGTGCTGACAGTGGGTGCAGGATTTAGCAGGGGTGTGGGGATGGGCAGGAGGAACAGGGATTATTGGGAGCGCAGGCATCAGCAGCGATGCAAGGATTAGCAAAGGGTGCCAGGTTTTGCACAGCAGCTCTGCCTTTTAGCATTCAACCGTTGCTGCCGAGTGCTTCGAGGCACCCAAGTTACTCATTATTCTGATTAATTCGTCAGCAATTTTTTACCAAATAAGTCAATAAAGTGGAAAAATATCTAAAGAGCTTCTTGCCCCTTGTTGTCGTGCCTGGAGCAGGGTTGGGAGCTATCGCTGTGGTGCCAAGGCTGGTTGCCTGTCCCTCTGCTGATTTTGCTGGGCTTAGGGATGGGGGATGGAGGAAACCAGGGTTGCCCACCCTGGGGACACAGAGAAATGTGTCTGGCCCCATCCTGCTGCCTCACCCCACTCCTTGGGGTGCTCTTTCTCCACCTCCCTGCTCCAGGAGTTAAAACCTTCTCTCCAGCCTGGCGTTGCTCATGGAAAGTTTATATATAGCCTTTTGTTTTTGCCAGCATCCTCCTTGAGTTTAAATAGCTCTTCCCTGTCCCTGGTGTTGACCCCGGATGTATTTATAGAGAGCAATCAGATCTGTGCTCAGCACCAAGCAAGCCAAGCTGCTGGTGTTCCCCCGTGGGAGGCTCTCATACCAGCTTGGCCTCATGTCTGGCCTTGCCCCTAAGGAGGCCTCGAGGTCTGGAGTGGGGCTGCTTGGAGGGTCCATGGATTGGGGCTGTGCCAGCCCACGGATGGCTTCCTTTGGGGTGGCTGCACCAGCTGTGGCCATAGAGCAGCTCTCTGGATTGCTGTCATCAGGGTTCAGGGAGAATGCCGGCTTGTGAGGAGCAGTGCCGTTTGTCCCAAGACTGCCGTTTCATGCGTTCCGTGTCATGGAGGTGAACCGTGTTGCCAGTGCCACGGGCCACGCTAAGCCAGGGCTGCAAGTGATCCCGCAGGTTGTTGTTCAGCTCCCCAGGGTTAAGCAGGAGACTCCTGCCTCGTCTCTGCAGCCAGCCAGCTCCCTGGCGGGTGCCAGCTCCGCTCCCACCCTGGAGGTCCTGGCTGCTGGGCGGCCTCCCCTCCAATCTCAACTCTTGACTATTTAAGGCAAATCTCCTCGCTGGACTTTTAAACAAAACCCGGGCTCCTCTCGCTCTCCTCTTTTTAAATAGCTCGCCTGGCGTAAACAGAACGAGGCATAAGACTATAAATCAGACATTCCCGGGACCTGCCTGGCAGGGCGTGCGCACTGGGGGCTCACCAGACCCCTGGGCTTCATGGAGAGCTCTTTTCAGTGCCTGGGGGGAGCGGGTGGCTGTGGGGAGCAATAAGAGGGCAAGAGGGTCTCTTGTGGGGCAGGCGTTCCCAAGGAGACTAATGAGATTACGGGCCAAGAGGCGCTGCCTGGGCTGCCAGCATTTGGGGTAAAATAATTAACACTGCAAAACAGTTTCCATCACAGCCCCTTGCTTGTCATTCCCTACTGAGGCTGGAATTTTCCAGGCTGTATTCCCTTCCTGAAAATGATTTTTTCCCAGTAAGTTTGTGCTGTCCATGGTCAGTGATACAGTGGGTGTTTTGCATGAATTTGGGACCTGGGGGGAAAATGCCTAGGCTGCAGGTGTCAGCCCAGTGTGTCGGTCACAGGGACATGGGCACTTTGCACCACAGCATGTTCCCTCCCGTCCCATTGGCCGAAGCAATTGGCAACGGCCGGTCCTGGAAAATCGGCCCCTGCTGCCATTGGTCCCTGGTGGTTGAAGCAAAACAGAAGTAATTATGGCTTGTCCCAGGGACCAGTGCTTCCCATGATAAAACACTTTGTCTTCTGTGGTTTTAGGACTTTGCCAAACTTTAGTTGTGAGCTTAAGTCTTTTATGCTGGGTGTCCAACATACCAACATACACGAATACATCTAAACAGTCCAGTTTAAACAAGTCTGGCATTTCTGGGACCGAGAATTGGGAAGATCTATTGCTTTGGTTTGCTGCCAAGGCTTGAAACTTTGAGGGGTGAGACCTGGGGTGCCCTGGGGATGGGGACAGCTCACTAACTGCCCGTTGTGAGCCCCAGGCTCCCAGGCTCTGGCCAAGCCAAGGAGCCCTTGAAAACTCCACAGGTCGTGCAGGGTCCTTGACTTTGCCCAGCTGAGCTGTGGTGAGCATCCCCTGTGTGGGGACAGCACTGCCAAGGGTGCTGCTGTGGCACATTGGCTTTTGTACACCCAGGTCCAGGAGGGCAGGAGCAACCATGGAGCTGCACTATTGTGCCTGGCCTACCCACTGGCGCTGCCCTCTGCCTGCTCTTCTCTGCCCAAGAGACAAGCAGGATGGATGGAGCAGCCTCTTGGAAGGCAACACTTCATTTAGCTCTCATCCTCCCCTAATTCGCTAATCCCTCTTGTTATCCACATGACTGAGGAGCAGCCTTTGAAGTGTTGCCGGTGGCTTTTACAGAGCAGGTTGCACCCTTGGCTGGGAAGCGTCATCTCCAGAAGGAAGGTATGGGTTCTCCTTGACCAGAGGAGATGGGAGGCTGCAGTGAGCAGAAGGTCTCCTCCATGCCGTGCTTGGTAGGGTGGGATGTCCCCATGCCAGGTAGTAGCACGCAGGGTCTAATGATGGAAGTGTCCCAGGCTGCCCTCCACAGTGCTTAGCACAGCAGGGCTTCACGTTCACCTGGAGAACAGCAGGGAGGAGGGAGGAGGCTGCAAGGACACTTCTTCCCTACCCTTGAAGCCACCCATGGACACGTGCCCCTGGGATAAAGGTGCAGAGGGCTAGCTGAGGGGGAACCCGTGGGAGCAGGGAATGTCCTGGGGAAGGACATGATAAATGAACTGATAAAGGTTTTTTCTGGGCTTGTGGCTGCCACAGAGAAGACACCACATCCAGGTTGGAGCAATGCTTATCCTGCATGTCCCCTCTCACTCACTAGTTTGCTCTGTCAGGCTCTGGGAGCCGCAGTGCATCACGGCCTGTCGCCGTCAGCAGCAGCAGGAGATCTGAGCCAAGCTGAGTGCAGTAGGATTGCTCACTTGGGTTTTTGACCATCTGTTTTCCAAGTCCGAAGGTCATGTGTATATTAGTTGTGTTGCCAAAGATTCCTCCACAAGTCCTTTTGTTTTATTTGACAAGATCTCCAGTGTGTAGAAGGTCTGGACATTAATAACCTTTGTGAAAATGGGACGCCTTTTCTTTTGGGAGAGTTCAGGTAATCCTCTCTCTGATGACCAGGGAAAGATACCCACCTCCTTTGTTACAAAAGTGGCCCTTGACTGTCTAGATATCTAATGGCAAAGTTTGGGAGCATTTCTGCCCTCCATATGATCCGTAATGTCTATTAATTAGGTATGAAGATAATTTAGCAGAGGATGAAGAGATCCTGGTTTGGAGACACCATGTTGATGGTCAGAAGTGGATCTGCTGAGCAGGATGGGACATGGCTTGGTAGCACCTGGCAGAGGGATCCTAGCTTGGGCAACCTGGTTTTGCTGACACCCAGAGGTGCCTGAACTAGGTACTGGGAGTAGAATGACACAGGAAGGCTCAGGACACTGATGACACTGATCCTCTCTCAATGCCTTGGGTCAAGCCATATCCCATCCCTGCTTCTCCAGCCACGCACATGGACACTGAAGCTGATGTTCTCACTGAACACCCTGTCAAAACGTCAGTCAAAGAACCACAGAGGGTGGGAAGGGGCAGGCTCTGGCCTGGCAAGGGCTGGCTGCAGCGTGCCGTCCCTTTTCCCTGCTGCCGGGACAGATCAGGAGACCGTTGGTGCCACCTTGTCAGTGCTGAGTGCCAGGTGCTGAAGCAGAGCTCCACTTGCTGATGCAGGCAGTGATAGTGGGGCTTGAGGGAGCCTCTCCCCCTGCCGAGCCACGAGCCTCTCCCTCCACCGCCGGGCAGCTCCTGCACTGGCTGAAATGAGGGACCGATCCATCTGCAGAAATCCCTCCGTTATGGCCTGCGTGGGACTGCAGCAACCTGGGCGGCTCCCAGCTTCTCTGTGGATGAGACATCACATTGATCATATCAGTGAGGTCCAGCTGCAATATGGGGAGAATTTTGGCCCCTGAGAGCACCGTGGTGGCTTCAGCTGCTCTCCTGGCTCAATAGTGGTGGAAGGACCTACAGGGGATGGACACGGAGGGTCAGCCCTGATGCTCAAATGTGTCTGCAAGTCTGGGTATGTTGCATGGACTCGGTGCTGAGACAGCCCTCACCCCACACTTGGCAAAGCCAGGTTTCTGCCTCTCTTAAGGACCAGCTATTGGTGCCCCTTGGACAGCCGTTCAGTCCAGGATGAGTGCTGGAGCCAGGCTTGCAACCACCCCATGCACGGGCTTGTGCTCACTCTGGGGGCTCTAACAGATGCTTGTATAAAAGATTCCCACTGGTTTGTCCCCCCCTAATTAATATGCCTGGATAGCGCAAATGACACATTAATCATGAAACAAAGAGATAACAGTAAACTGTCTAAGCACTGCACTAGCAAGGAGGAGCAGTGCCCTTTTTTTCTTCATATTCCATCTCCAATGCAAAAAACCTCAAGAGTTTTGGGGCAAACGAAAGTACTGTCTCCGTTTCCCAGGTGAATAAATGCCCTCCAGTGCTTTTTCCACTGGGAGATTGCTGGCATGCTGCGTCTGCAACCCATCAGAGGAAAGCCTTTGGGTTTATTGTTCCTGCTCCTGGCTCCAAACGGGCTTTTCTGTTTGGCGGCATCATTTTATTAAAATTCTGTAAACATGAGCTCTCCTCACCCCTTTTTGGTCTGAAGCCCACTCAGTGGGTTCATGTCACTGGGTGCAGCGAGCGTCTTCAGAACTCAGCTCTGGCAGCGCTGCCAGGAGCTGCTCTGAAATGCCCATAAAAGCAGCTTTGCAGCGATCCAGTGCGTCTGAGCAAACATTTGTGCACACCTCCAAGCCCTTGTCTTTCTCAGTTAGCTTCAGCTCGTCCTCCTGGGGGAAGGCAGAGCTGGAGAAGTGGTGACGTATGGAAAGGAATTAAAGTTTGAAAGTGCTCACCGCCATCCTCAAAGCAGCTACTCTGGGCATGTGATGTTGGATGAACCCTGACATTCCTCTGCTCCTCATCTCTGCCCAGCACCTACCAGGTCACCTGAAGTTCTGTGCAGCCCCCAGGCTGGGGCTATTTGCATCCTGTCATTTGGTACCCAAATATCAGTGGTCCCCAGTGCCAGTTTTCCTGCCACGACGTTCATCCTCTGCCCTTTAGCGGTGTTACTGAATCAATCCTGGGGATGTCATGGGTTTCAGAGGGGAAGACAGCACATTGCTGATCAATTTGGGTCATGGAACAGGTGCCCTGAGAGGTTGCTCTGGTCATTACATGGTATAAACTGCTGTTCTCCAGCCTTTGAGCATCCTCCTATTGCTCTGGAGTCCCTATGCCTCTTCTGATGACTTCGCCTCTAACTGCACTTAGCATGCACATGCTCCAGGGCTGCCTATCCCCTTCTCCTGGGAGGAGCGATGTGTCCTGCAGCTACTGTGGTTAAATACAGCAAAAGAACTGAGGCACCCCTCCATTACCACCTATAGCCAGCATCCAAGCAGCCAGACCCCACTCCTGGCTAGCTGACCTCCTAAGCTGGTGACCTGCTTGTTCAAGAACGAGAAAGAGCCCTTGGAAATTGTTAAGCTGAGAAACTGTGTGAAAACACAAGATTACCCGCGGGTGGTTGTTGTTTCAAGTCCCACCTTGATTTTTCAGCTGATTACAACCTGTTTCTATCTCGGGTACTTAAGTAACCCCCTTGCTAGGACCTGCTTGATGGTTGTGAGCACCTCACAGCTTTCCCTTCTTTTTTTTGGTGAGGCACTGCAGGTCCCGTCGTTTAGGGGCAGGACAGCGTGGTTGGAGCTGCTTGCGTGGGGTGTTGTGGCAGGGCAGCTGGGGACAGGTATAGCCCTGTGTGTGAAGTAGCATGGGGGAGACCTGGAATTTGCTCTGGAGATGAAGATGCTGTTTTCCAGCCAGCAGTGACCTGTCTGGGGCTTGTGGCTTGGAGGTCTCACCAGCAATCTGACTTCTGAGCCCTGCCATGTGCTTGTGACAGCAATAGTTGGTTTTAGGGGGGCATTGCTGCTGAGTTACCCCACACTGGCTGCATGCAAGTGATGAAGGCTGCAACACCGCAAGTGAAGTGCGTATTCATGTGACTGCAGGAGACCATGCAGTCTTGGGCATAAAAGTAACTTTTTTGTCTTAAGTGCCTTTTGTCAGTGTGGATTTGGCTTCACTGCCAGCTTATCCACCTCGAACAGGAACCCATGTGGGAGAGGTGGGTGAGTGCAGGCTGGATAGTTGCAGCATCACCTCTGCTCTTCTAACCAGTGCATCTTGGTGGATGTTGGTGCGGCAAGGACAGGGCATCTGATGCGGACGTTGGGTAGATGTCTCAGGGTGAAAAGTGTTGCTGTGAAACTTGGATAAGCATGGTCCAAACCAGAGTGTCACCCTGGTCCTGCACAGGTTCAGCTGATGTGGTCTCAGATCACACAGTTAAAGCTGAGCATATTCACAAGCAAGTGAAGAATGACTCAAAGAAAAAATCCTCAGCCAAACCACCGCAGAGGCATCACAACTTTCTGGTGGACTGGCTCAACTGCACAAGCTGGTAGCAGTGACTGCTTCATTTGTCCCACCTTTTGTCCACCCTTCTAAGCTCCTGGGGACAGGAAGCATCTCCTCACTGTACAGTTGGCTGGGCCATCAAGGGCTGCATGTGCTGCTTCACTCCAGTGCTTTGGGGGTGGGTGGAGAGGCTGTTGGGTGTGATGTTTATCGGGACATCAAAGGGACTTATGAGCCACAAGATGCTGGGACGTAGGGATGCTGCCACCAGATACAGCTCTGAGGGGTGGTTGTGCAAGCAAGATGCTTCTCTCTTGCCGAACAGCAGCATGATGAACTTGCCTACAGGGTAAACCACAGGTTATAGGCCACCAGTCTGGCAATGACGTGGTAAACCTGCCGTTGTTGCCCCAGCGTGATGGATGCAATGGCTCTTCCATTTGTGGTGGGTGTTTCCCCTGCTGTGGAAGAGACGGTGTGTTTCCTCCGCGTGTGTGCGCAGCACAGCTTCCTTGGGGGTCTGAAGAAAACGTGCTACTGCTTCTGACTTCCACCCTTTTGTGTCCTCCTCCACTTGCCACAGGCTCCATGTCTCCTGACTCAAATTCTGTAGAAAATAAAAAAAACAACCCCTGAACACCGAGAAACCTCTGTGAGGTTATGCTGGGTTTTGCTTAATTAGCACAGGAAGTAAATATTCCTGGTCTTTGTCAGGGCAGGCGTGCTTCAAGGCTTTTTGGCGTGGCAGGCAGTGCTATTCTTGCACAGCTTTACACTGGGAACAAAGTTATGGTGAAGTGCAGCATCACTGAGGATGGGAGAAAGCTCTTGCTCTGCTGAGGATCTGTCTGTGCCCAGCTCCGTGGGTGGAAGGGGGGGCTCCCCCTGTGCTTCGGCAGGCTGGGTGTATTCTTTATGTGAAAAGTCTCGCCAAAACCCACCCTGTAGGACAACATTGTAAATAAGTAAATTGTTGTGGGTTTTTTTACTTAAAAAGCGGGGGGGTTCCTCCCCTCTTGCAGGATGTGGCAGGGATCAGGCTCTGTGGCTTAGCTGCTCATTACACAGCCTTACCAAAAAAGTAGTTGCTTTGCCACGGTCTGTATGAGAATCAACACACAAATCCATGGTGCCGCCTGCTAACGGCTGCTGCTGCTAAAAGCCCTAACCCAGAAAGCAAGGAAATACAAAGCCGACGGGCCCAGGAGGACATTTATTCCCCTCCAACACACCTCCTGCGATGAAACCACATGGCCCTACAGGCACTTGCCTGACAGTGGGACTCACCTCTGTGATAGTACTGCTTGCACCAAGGGTGCTGGAGTTCCTTGGGTTGTGCTGGATGATGCTTGTGCATGGGGGCAGCTGAGTTTAGGGTTAAAGTTTCATGGGGAGCCTCTGCATAACCAGGTGGCAAAGCCAGTCAGGGGCTGGGGCTTGAACAGGGCAGTAAACCCAGGTGTCAGCAGAGAAATCAGCTGTGATTGCCCCCAGCCAGGCTCACACTCCTTCACAACACGCACATGAGCAAAACCTTATCCCTGAGCTACTGCTGGAGGCAAGTTGTCACTTGGAGCCAGTCATGGACTGAATATTTTGAAGTGACTTTCAGTGCAGTTGGCACAGGCCGTGGGTGCATTAGAGTATCTCCAGCCAGGGCTAACCCTGACAAGCCAAGGATGGGGAGCACATGTTGCTTTTGCAGTGTGGGGGGGCTATAGGACCGCCGGGGCCGGGTAGGGCTGATGTTTCCCCTCACTTTCACCCAGCCTTGGTGCTGAGAAAGCAGTGAGGACTGGGTACTAGCAACGCTGGTGAAGCTAAGTGGCTTAATGTGATCCCCTGAACATCTCCTACTTGGCAGGTTAACCCCGAACCCGTGGGGTTTGTCTCGCACAGGGACCGAGCTGTGGGGCGCGACATGCAGGACTGAGCCACGTGCCCCATTTTCTGCTCCCGTTATGTCCCCAGCTGCGGGCTGCCCTTTTGCATGAAGGCCTGGAAGAAGGCGGGACCCTCTTCGTCCTCTCCAACTGTCATAGCGGAGATGGGAAGGGGTCAGGCTGCTCCCCGGGCACGGTGGGGGGGCCGCAGCAGGGCCGGGAGCCCTGCCAGGGCCTGGCCCAGCCCGTGCCAGCCTCCCCGCCTGCCCCGTTGGGATGAGGCCGGTTCGGCAGCAGCGCAGGCAGCGAGAAGGGCGAGAAGACGGACAGATGGACGTGCCCAGCCCTGTGCCTCCTCCCAGGCCCGACAAGCAGGGCTGTGCCCCTGGCACCTCCCGGCTGTCACTGGGGCCGGGGGGCCGCTGTCCTGAGCCCCCGGGGCCGCTGTTCCCCATCAGGCGGTTACGGGGTTGCCGGCCCAGGACCGTGGGGCTGCGGTCCCCCACGCGGACCCCCGCGGGGCTCGGCCACATCCCCCGGCCCCGGGGACACCCGGGGGGGCAGCCCCGTCCCGCCGCGGCGGAGAGACCGGCGGGCCCTTTAAGAAAGTCAAAGCCCGAAAGTTCATCAAAGTTGAGAAAGTTTTTCGTGGAAAGGAGGGGGGTAAAATAATTAAAATAACTCGAGCCCAACAAAAAAAAAAAAAGCCCCGCACCCCCCGGGGAGGCGGGCCAGGCCGGGATTGGCGGCGGGCGGCCCGGGGGCGGCCCCGGGCGGGCGGGGCGGCGGCGGGCGGGTCCCGGCCCCGCTGCTCGGTGCGCGGCGGCGGCGGCGGCACCGGAGCGGCGGCGGGGGGCTGGGGCGCGTCGGCCCCGCAGCTGCGGCTCGTTGCGCTCCGCTCGGCCCCGCTCCGCTCCGCCCGGCCCGGCCCGGCCATTAACAGCGGCGCGGTCCCGGGACGCCGCATGTGAGCCGGGAGGGCAGCACCGCCCCGCACCGCCCCCGCGGAGCTCCAGAGCAGCCGGTACCACTCCCGCCCCTCTGCCCCGGCACCCCACCACCCCACCCCACCATGAGCAACCTCAACAAGGACACCGAGCACACCAACGGCAGCGGCAACGTCGAGGAGGAGGTAGGCGCCAGGGACGCGGTTGGGGTACCGGGGCATCGGGGAACCGGGGATGGAGTGCGGCGGTGGGGAATCGGGGATGGGGCCGCGGGGAGCTCGGGATGCGGTACCGGGGCGGTGGGGAACCGGGGATGGGGCGTCGGGGATGCAGCACCGGGGCCGGAGAGCAGCGCCGTGGTCGGGGAGCCGAGGACCCGGCGCCGGAGCTGGATCCCCGGGGTCGTCAGGGAACCGGAGGCGAGGTGCTGGGGAGCTGGGACCGGGCCCTGGCAGCCGGGGTACGGAGGTGTCGGGGCTGGAGCCCCGCGGGCCGTCCCGGGGAGTGGGTAGGGGCTGGGGGTCAGGCAGGGCGAGCCCCGACTGGGAGTCCCCGACGTCAGCCCAGGGTCCCTGCATCAGCCCAGGGTCCCTGCGGGGCAGGGGACTGGCAGGTCCCCGCTCCCTTCCGCCTAGCCAGTGCCCGGGGGCACGGTGCGCCTCCCCAGGCCCCTGGGGCTGGAGGGCACCAGGCTCCTGCCTCCAGGCAGCGCTCTGCCCATGTGGGCTGCTGGGGATGTGCTTGGACTGCGGTGGTGGACACCTTGCCCCGGTTCCCCGTGTGCTGGCAGCCTGGCTGGGGCTGGAGGGCTGCGAGCCACCCTGCCAGCAGCCCCCTTCGTCTGGGTGGCCGTTGCAAGCCAGAGCCTGGGTGCTGCTGGACCCTGTGCTGGAAGGGCTGCAAGGGTTGCTTGTCTGTAGCCACGTGCAGAAGCTGAGCTTCCAACCCTGCATATTTGCCCTCCATCTGTTGGAGCTGCTGACTGGGAGCTAGCATTGCCGCTGGTGCAGTGCCTCTCTTGTTGCACCCCTTGAGCAGGCATTGGTGCGGTGGGCTGCAGGCTGCCCTCCATCTTGGAGAGGGCACTGGAAAACGTCTGGCCTCAGTAGCATTTTGCTGCAGTCCTCCGCGCCTGGCCCTCGGGACCGGGGAGATGCTCTGTCCCCTCCCCTTGCTCTCCTCCAGTGCGCCGTGCACTCGTGCCGCCGCAACATGGCGCCTGGCTTGCTCCACCACCCACCGGAGCTGGAGGGTCCCCATGCACCAGCTGTCTTGGGGCTGTCGCACCTGCTGGTCTTCAACCCTGGCATGGGGGGACCCGGGTAATGGGGTGGAATGGATTGGCAGGCGCTGTCTGTAGTGTTTCTCTCCCCTGCATGGAGCAGGGCTTGGGCGATGTGACGGGTTGTGCATGTGATGCTGCTGGTGACATGGGTGGCACTGGTGTGGGTGGGTAGAGAGACAGAGCACCTGGGGCCCTGGGAAGCCTCTCTGGTGCGGGGAGGCTCGGTACCAGGGGGTTTCATGGGCTGTGCACGCATGTGCAGAAGACTCAATGAGTCTCCTTGATCCAATTATTCACTGGCCTGCAAAGCTTCCTGAGGTTGCTGCTGCTTGGTGCATCCCAGTGGCGTTGCTCTGGCTGGGCTGGTGCCTCATGGGTGGTGGCTGGGTGAGGTCTTGGTGCTGGGGCAGAGCCAGCTCATTCCCTACGGCCAGGTGGTGGTTTGGTGAAGTGGGTGCTGGAAGCTATTGCATTTTGGGAGCCTGGAAATCCTAGCCCTTTGGGGAGGCTGGGCTGCCCCGGAGTGATGATGCTTGGTGGCTGAAAAATGGAATTAAAGATTGCATCCCTGGGGGATGGGGAAGGGGTTGAGCAGAAGTGGCCCCTGCTCTCCATCGTGCCACCTCTGAGTGTGTGTGGGGAAGGGGACAGTCCAGTCCACCCTGCCAGAAGGTCTGAAGCCTCTCTGGGTGCATTTGTCACCCTGCACCCGGTGGTGCAGCAGAGGACTGATTACCCTGGAGGTGGCTGAGGATGCTTGGAAGGTGGTGGGCTGGGACTGGGGGATGGTGTCCCTATCCCTGGTGGGGCTGCTGTTGGAAAGCCCCCTCTGCCAGGATGCATTACAAATAACTCTGTGGGTGGATGAGCTGCTGGTTGGGCTCTGTGGTGGCCGCTCTCAGCCTATGGGAGCCCTCTGAACGCTTGTCTTTCCTTATGTCTTCCTGGCTGACCAGAAGCTGTTCCTCACAGCAGATGAAGCTAATGGTGACACAAGGAGTGACCTTGTGTTCAGGGTCCCAGCATGATCTGTGGGGCTTAATCCCACATCCCACCCAAATTCTTGCCCAGAGCTCCCCTTGATACGTAATAAATATGTTTAGTGCAAAGTGGAATCCGTCAGTCCCAGCGTATGCAGGAGGGTGTGCTGGAATATTTTTCCACACTGTGTGGATAATGCCGCCAGATCCTGGTGCTGCAGACACTCCTCCGTTCCTGCTCCCCCCCCCTCCCACCTCTGCTGGGAGTCTCCTTTGCTGCCTCCCCAAGTGTTTGCAGAAGGGTGCTGTGTGCCCCAGAATGGTGGGATGAAGCTCCCAAATTCAGCTTTTCCCTTTATCTTATCTGTGAGCCCCTGGATCTCGCAGCCACTTCCTGCCCGGTGACATGCGGAGGACAGGAATGCCTCTTGCTCCTCTCGAGGCCGTTAGCGGGAATGTTAAACAAACAGGGCCTAATGTCAGTCCCTGCTGTTCCTCACCAGACACCTCCCCAAACTTGGTCCCTCCCCACTTGCAGCTATCTTCTGTTTAGTTTTGCAGGCAGCCGCCGATCTGTGTGACGTGAGGGCGTGCGTCCCAGCGCTGCCGAGGGGCCGTGTGAGACGGGCGGCTGCCGCGGTGATGCACGCCCCTGCCGCAGGCAGTTTGCTCCAGCAGCCGGACCAGCCTGGGGGCTTGCCGTGGGCAGTGTGGGTGTGCTTGTGGCCGTGTTGCAATAAGGAGCCCCAGGGTTTGCCTTGCTGTCTTGGGTGACTGATGCAGAAGTGTTGCTTCTACACTGCATGTTGATCCTTGCTCTCCCAGAAGGTCACTGGGAAGCTGTAGGTCTGTGGGCAGTGGCGTGGTTCTGGAGCTGGCTGTCTGATGCCTAAAGCAGGTGGCTGAAGTCAGCGGTTATCCCCTGTGTCCTCTTGGTCAGTCTCAAGAGCCTGCTTGCAGCTCCGTGATGGTGGCTGCCGCTGCTGTGGTAGAGCTTGGACATTGTGGAGAGCATTAAATGTGAGGTTGTGCTGGGTGGGCAGAGCCCAGGTGAGGACCAGGAGAAACTACCTGGCTCAGCTCTGCTAGGAGAGGATCGTCTTCTGTGCTGAGCCATGGCAAGGCTGCAGGTGTTGCCCATTACAGTGAGACAATGACACTAGGGGAGGCAGAAGGTTCTCGGCTTCCAGACCTCCTCCTCAGCAGCAAGTAGTTCATCCCTGGCCTTGCTTAGCTGTTGCAAGCTGAGGCTGCCAGAACCACCCAGGAATGCCACTGGTGAGCAGCCTGTGTTACGTGCTGGATGTCTGTAGCACTTCATGGACTGGTGCCAGGCATCTCTTGATTTCTGTAATCTCTGCTTGAGTGGACCTAGATAGCTCTTGCATGCATGGATTCTAGCTCTCTGACTTGAAACAAATAAGGTTAATATAATTTCTGAAGTCAAATGACTATGATGCTGCTCTTTGCTACAAAGAACTTGAGGGTGTAGTAGGTATGGTCACCACTTACTAATCCTCTTGTATGTGGTCTGGCTGAAGCAGGATGGTGCTTGAGAGCTGTTTTCATGCATCATGAAAGTCCCCTTAATGTTAGAGTCAGCCTTGTTAGTGACAGATTGTTGGCTGAGCGAATACCCTGAAGTCACCGTGAACACAGAGGTTCTGGGAACCAGCGTGTTCCCAGACCTCTTCTTGGTCTGTTGATGAGTTGCTGTTACTGGGGGAGAGACATGGGAATCTCCCTCTTATCTCTTCACATCCTTGTGCCTCTGTAAGTACCTGGTAAAGGAGCTTCCTTCTCCTGTCTTTCTCTTTCAAATCTAAGTTTTAGACGTGAGTCTAAGTTGCTTTGAGCATCAGTATCCCAACTAGTCCCCATGACGGAGTAACTGTTCTTCCTCTTGCTACCTGGCTTTGTAGCTGGTCTAGTAAATGAGACCCAGCTTCAGAAATTAGTCTTCCTCCCTGGCTGATCTGAGGAGTTGCTGAGCAGAGCTTTCCCTCAAAAATGAAGGGGTTTCTGGTGGTGCCTGCAGAAGTTGTTATGAAGGACCAAACCCAAAGGCTCCCTTGCTAGCAAGTGACTCTGCTTTCCCCTCACCAAAGTAGGAAGGATGCCCTTGGAGAGGTCTGGAAGGTGACTAAGAGTGGTTCAGGCTTTGTTGTCCTTCCTTGTGCTTCTACTAGGGGAACTGGTGCTGCGGGAAGTCAGGTGTGACTCAAACTGGTATGGAAGGCTTTTGGAGCCAAAAGAACCTTTGGGCTTGCTGGTCTTTGCCATGTGAAGTCATGAAGACTTTGCTACTTGGATCACAGAGCAATGCTTCTGCCTGTCCTGGACCTCAGAGTGCCTGAAGTAAAAGCTTCTGCTTGAAGCCTCACCAGGGTGCGAGTGTGGAAGTGAGGTGGTCAGCACCTCGCCTACCCTGCTCAGCACTTTCCCTTCAGGAGTACCAGGTGCTAACTGAGAGCCAGTAGCCTCCCTGGGACTGGAGACCAGCAATCTCAGAAGTGTGTTCTTGGGGATGTCTGTACATCACAGGCCACCCCTGGAGTGGGGAAGTAGCTTCTGCAGCAGCAGCCACCATTACACGAGGATGGCTC
This sequence comes from Falco naumanni, assembly GCF_017639655.2. Taxonomy (NCBI): domain Eukaryota; kingdom Metazoa; phylum Chordata; class Aves; order Falconiformes; family Falconidae; genus Falco; species Falco naumanni. Next base: position 402,954 of record NC_054060.1, on the reverse strand, counting down.
ACGTGGTAGAGGCTGTAAGTGGAAGAATTAATTTGTGCTTTAAAAGACCTGTGTGCCACGTGGGATGGCTGAAACTGAATTCCTCCCGCGTGCCTGGAGCTGCAGAGCTGGACCTGGTGAGGGAGCAGGGCAGTGGAATGCAGCTCCAGCACTGGAGCTGCTGAACCTGGGCCATACTGAGGTATGTCTGCGTAGCTGTGGTTCTGAGCCAGCCCAGTGTCTGAGGAGGGATGCTGGGGCAGGCAGTGGTACCAGCACTGTGAGGAGATGTCTGCCAGGAGACCCTGCCATTGCTGCAGTAGCAGTGGGTGCTGCTGGCTTGGTGAGGACACTGACCGCTGCACTGTAGGGTCATGGTGTGGTTGAGAGGCTGCCTGTCCCAGAGCCTGCTGTCCTCCTCAGCTCAGCCCCAACAAAGAGGGCCGTTGAGACGCTTTGGATGACGGCTGGACAGCAGGTGAACGTGGAGCTAGAAGCTTACACAAGGTCTAGGCTCTCCTTGACGTGTTGGGGGTGGTGAGGCTTTCTTTGGCCCCAGGGCTCACCTGCTGGCTCTTGCTTGGAGATGAGAAGAGGGATAGTGCTGACGCTTGCTCTGTACATCTGTCTGGTGAACATTATCTCCTGCACCTAGATCTGTGGACAGGGACAAGATGTTGACCTGTGGCTGTGTGCCCTATGTGAAGGAACAGTCTCAAGCCCAGCTGGACAACTGTTATCCAGTGGTAGGGCAGGATGGCAGAGCATAGCTATGAGATCCTGCCTCCAGCCAGCCCAGTGGCTGCTGCAGTGGGTTTCTCTGGAGGACAGTTGCATGGGACTGTGTGTGCTGACCTTGCAAATTTCTCTCCTTGATCACTGAGCCCAAACCTACCTGGCCGCAGACTGTGGTTGCTGGAAACCCAAGGACCTAGTAGGGCAGTCTTACCTATATGGAGGACCTCCAGCCCTGCTGTGTAGCCCAGAAGAGGCTATGGGAACATTGTACCTCCTACTCTGGGGGGTGCATTGCCTCCTGTGCTGCAAGGGATGCGGTGGTGGGTTCTTGCATTAGTGCAGGGTCGGGTCTCAGTACGTGGCTGTGTGTCAGAAGCTGCTGGCCTGGGGATGTGTGTCCCTCCTACCTGCTTTCGAGGGCAGGAGGCCAGTGTCTGTCTGCACATGTGACTCTCTGGGGTCACCTATAGCAGTGGCTTGAAGTGCAGAGCAAGCTACAGACTTGGAGAGGGCACCCAGCTCCTGGGAGATACCAGAGGAGGGAGGGAAACCTTGCCTCCTGTGGTTTCCCTGCCTGCGGTAGGATGCCAGTGGGGAGCTAGCTGGGGCTCGGTCCCCACTAGAAGCTGGTCATAAATCTTGGGCTGTGTCATATCCATTCTTACTGTGCGCTGCTCCCCAGGCTCTCCTGGGCTGGTGGCCTTACCTCTCTCTGCCTTGCCCTCTATATTGTGTGGGCTGGGTACCTACCTGTGGCCCTGTGGGGGGAGTGCCCTGTGGTGCAGAGGGAGATCAGGGCATGATGCTGCCTAGGGTCGGAATGTCTGGTCCCTCTTTGGGTAGCACAGCTCCTGCCCACTGCCTAGTGGCCCTGTCTTGCCAAGAGCTGGACTAATGCAATGGTGACATAGTCCTGTGGGTACTTGTCATCCTATTGGTGTCCCCAAAGGTCTCCCTGTGACTGGGGTGACACTCCAATAACCGCTGTCAACAGTGGAGAGCTGTTGCAAACTGTCATCTTGCCATCACTTGGGTTTTGTGGACAGCTTGCTTGCTGTTGGGCCATGGAGACGTGAGGCGTGCTCCACGGGGCTGTGGCATGGCTGTTAGCATGCTGCCCTGAATCGGGTTGATTTGAGGATAATCAGTGTGCCTCTCTGGGTGTGTCCTGGCTCTGTGGACAGAGGAGGCAGAGGACTGAAAAGCGCCCAGGAATTGCCTTGTAGTGAGGTGAAGCAGAGAGATTTACTCTACCTGAGATGAGACTGTACCTTGTGAGAGTCCTGCATCCAGACCAATGTCTTCTCAGGGCAGAGGCTGGCAGGAACTCTTCTTACCTCTGTGCCTTCTGCCAGGATAACAAATGCCTGGGCATGGGCAGGAGGAGCTGGTCTGCAGCAGGCTTACCTGGTGCGATAGCTGTCCCCGTGGGTAAGGTCTGTGGCTCTAGCCGATGGTGAGATGTGTCTGTAGGTCTCTGAACATCAGAGGGTGGCAGATGTGCTGCTGGGCCTCTGGAGCCAGAGGCTTACTGCAGTGGGCTGGGTAGTGCAAGCATGGATGTGAGTGTCCTTCGGCAGCATGTTGGCTGTAATACTTGTGCATGTCTCTTCTAGCTCAGGAGACCCCTTGGCTAGGTGGAAGACTGTGATAGCATCCTGAGGATGCTCAACTGGCCATATCCCTGAGCTGGGCAACTGCCCTGTTGGCACAGTAATCTCTTGGGAGTTGTGTGGCTGGCATCCCTAAATGTTTCAACAGCTTTGAAACTCTGCTGTGGCCCAAGCTCCCTTGGGTGCCATCCCTTCCATGAGATCCTGCAGAGGTGCAGGGGATGGAACTCGGTAGCGGAGAGCCGGGGGGAGCCTCCACTGCAGAGCTATGCCAGCAGCGCTTCCTCCGCTGGGGCCGGGGACTATTCTTGGGTGCTGTCCCGTTGTGCCTGGACTTATCGGCTCCCATGTGCTTCCTGCTCTGCCGGCCAGAGGCTGGTGCCTCTCCCAGCTTCCCCCACTGCTTGAACGCCTTCCTAGCCTGACCGCAGGGGTGGTTGAGCCCCATTGATGTGCCTCTGCCTGACATGAAGGAAGAGCAATGCTGGGGAGGGGCTGATCCAGCTATAAGCAGTGTCACATGTGAAATGCCCCAGCCTTGGGGACAAAATACTTTCACACTCAGGTTTGCTTGTGGTCAGCTTGCCTTCCTCCTTTTTGGAAAGCAGGATGTTGGTCCTTGGGTGTCTTTTGTGCAAAAGGCTGATTTTTGGAGAGAAATGCCCGAAGCCCTCCTTGCTTCAAGTGCTGGGGGAAGTTCAAGACCCTCTTTCCCCTCTGGGGATGGGGGAACATCTTTCCGGTGTGTGTGTGTGTGGTGCCCTGTGGGTGCTTGGGGCTTCCTGGATAGAGCAGCTTCTGGTCTGATCCTGCACTGGGGTTCAGTGCTACCCTACCTGCCGGTGCTGCGAGGACATCGGAGCTCTGCCAGTGCTGGAATTGCAAGCAGGCAGCTAGCTCTTGCAGCCTCCCTGCTCTTGAGCCCCACAGGTGTCAGGGAAACTGAGGCATGGAGTGGTGAAGGAGCCTGTTGGCCAGCCCCTTCCCCTTGGGAGGCACACTCGGTGGCGGTGGGGCTGCCCTGCTTTCTGCCTAAGCTGTCCCTAGCACAGACCAGCCATCTCCCTGTCCCAGCTTTCCCCTGCCCTGCATTGCTGGGGCAGGGACCCTGCAGCCCCGGTCCCAGGTGAGGGTGTGCTCTCATTTTGAAGCATTGGCTGGGGTCCTGAGCGCTTCCCTCCCTGCAGCCCTGTTTTCAAGCTCACTTCCCTGCCTCTTGCTGCTGTGCCTTATAAGTCCCGGCTCCCGGAGCAGCTTGCTGCATTCCAGCAGCCTCGTGTCAAATGGCCCTGGCTGCATGGCTGTAGCCAGGGCTGGGCTCTGCGTCCCCCTGTGGCGCGGCCTGGGTGCTGGGGGCCCCCAGCTGGGATGCTCTCCCATGGGAAGAGCTGTAGCCTGTGTGTCTGAGCTGCTGGGACCTCAGGGTGGCTGCCTGGAGTGGGCACTGCACTTGAGGTGCTGTGGCAGAGCTTGTCCCTGTCCTCAGCAGTGTGCTGTGGGGCTCCCTTCTGCTGGTGGCATAGGAAAAAGGCTCGGTGGACGTACTGCTGTGAATGAGTGGGAGATGGCTTGCCTCCAGGAAAAAAATGGCATTTAGCTGGGAGTGACTTCCTGGAGATGGGGATGTCTGGCGGCATGGTGTGGATGAAGCACTGGGGCATGCTTCTGCTGTAGCTGGCCTCAGGTGTTTCCTTATTGCTGGTGGTAAAGGCCTGTGTGTGTCTGATGCTGTGAGCATGGCCCTGGGACCTGGCCAATTTTGGGGGGCTACAGTGGCCACAGCTGAGCATAAGCAGGGTTGTAGGTAATGCAGCAAAAGGGCTGATCAGGCAGGAGGGAGGGTCAGCCTTGCTGGCTTCTGGGAGGATTCAGAGCTGTCTGTTAACAAAAGCTCAGTGCTGGAGACCTACCAGAGCGGCCTCGCTGGAGGTGGGTACTTGTGCCTTTGCACCTATGTTTCTGACATAGCTTGACCCTTCTGGGCTGCAGGGCAGCGTCTGGCTCTGCTTGGGACTCCCTTTCAAGAGCTCTTACTTAAAAGCAGATGTGGGCAGGAGATGTGGATGCTGTAAGATCCATGCTGACCTCCTGGCAGTGCTGGGGCTGTGGTAGGAACAGGCAGCGTTGCTGTTTGGCTTCTTTAAAGCCTTGGTGCTAAGTACCTGGCTATGCTTGCTAGGAGTGTGTCGCTTCTGGGAGACACAGCTGTGTAAGGACTGCCTTAAAGCCATGACAAATTGAACACTGAATGGGTTTGTCCCTGTCCCTCCCTCTCTCCCTTCTGAGTGGGAGGCTATGCTGGGATCCTTCCTTTCTGAGATGGCTTAGATGGTCTTGTCCCTCCTGGCACATGTCTGCCATGGTGGTGATGATGATGATGGCATCCATGGCCCAGGTGTTGTGTGCCCAATGGGTCCTGTCAATCCAGGTGGAGAAGGCCACAAGCTTTTTGGGGAAAACCTGCAGGGAGAGGAAGGTTGGGGGGGTTCGCCCAGGTAGGACACAGTGATGGGATGTCGTGGTGTCCCATCACCATGAGTGGTGAGCCCATCCCATCTTACCTGGGGGAAGATGACATAGTGAGCCACCAGCCTGGGTGCCAGTGGGGCTGAGCCTGCTCCAACCTCCATCCAAGCAGCCCATAACTGTGCACAGCTGATTATTAAAGCAATTAGCAGAGCTGCACTGTATCAGGGGAAATTTAGGTTGGCTGTCCTTCTCCTGTTCTGCAAAGCACCCTGTCCCTCTGGGTGGCCATGCAGCCCCTGGAGAGGTGCACCCTGTCCCCACATCCTCCATCTCTGCCAGGTGTTTGGACTGGGGATATCCCCAAAGGGGGCAGGGATGGGGAAGGGAAAGCATTTTCTGCAGGGCCTCCAGCTGTGTGACCCTGCTGGGCTGTCTTAGGCAAGAGCTGCTCCCTACCCCACTGCCCTGCTTCTCTCTGTGCATGTGTGTCTGGTTAAGACCAGTTGTCCTGGGTGAGATGGAATTGCTCTCACCTGGTATCACATTTTGAGTGCTTGGTAGCAGAGGCTAAGAGTGAGCATTCCTGGAGATCTTTCTGCTGTATCTTCAAGCTCCTGCTGAACATCCAGTTTGGTCCAGGCAGTTCCTGATCTAGCCCAGGATGGAGATAGATGTAGAGAGATGTACACATTTTTCTTTTTTGTCCTGTGGCTTTTCCAGCTGCTTTGTGGGGAGGCTGGATAGCTACATGGATCTGGGATTTGGTGGCAGGGAGTTAAAGCAGGGCAAATGTACTTAAGCAGAAGCCTGCCCTGTCATGTTGAGTGCAAGGGCTGGAAGCCTGGAATCATTAGCCCTGGGTGGTCCTGGTGGCCTTTAAAAGCCTGCAGGACTTAGCCTGCAAAGGGATGACTGGAGAGTCCCAATTCAGTTAATACACTGGAAGATGCTCATCCAGACCCTCTTGCCCTAATCAGTGGTTTCCTCTTTCTAGGAGCAGAGGGAGGAGGCTGGACTCCTGATCACCTTTGCTTTCTGATTGTTGCTGATCCCATGTTCACGCCTGATCTCGGAAGTGATCTCGCTCTGCCCCTTGAATGTATTGCTCTGGTCTCTCACCAGCCTCGCCCTCCCTTCCCTGAATGACTTAGTCTTGCTTTCCCCTTACCTTTTTCTAGATCACTTATGGATGTGCTGAATTGCAGAGATCTCAGAAAACCAACCACTTGGTTTCATTGCTTCTGACAAGCTCTTCTGAGCAGAGACCTTCCTCGGTCCATCTTGAGGTCCTTGGGGAAACCTTGTTGCAAGATGTTAGCTGGTGGTATTTGGAGTTGCCCAGGCTTTCCTTGGGGTGATGCCAGCCCTTGGCAGGTGCTGTGGGTTGGCTGGGATCCCCTTTCCAATGCTGTGTATGGTGACAGACAGGACCTGGAGGCCAAGGGAAGCTTTTAGCTTGTGAGAGAAGGTCTCTTGCTCCTGTCCTTGGCAGCCACTTGTGGGGCTGGCATTAGGAGCTCTTGACCTCTGACAAAGAGCTTTCCTAGCACCTGTGTTGCTCTGTTCTGGCTGTTTTAAGGGCTCAGAGTAGTTGCCTTCCCCTTCCCTGAGCAACTGTGCATCTTCCATTCTGTCACGCCTGTCGTAAGGACTTACTTAGCAACACATCACAGGACCATTTAGAGACTCAGCAGGGATGCAGATTTCTATCTGCTTGGAAGAAACATCCATTCTGGGGTCTGAGCACACTCAGATCCTGAAATATTGAAAAGGGATGGTGCTCTCGCATGGCTGAGGCAGATACGTGCCACCACACTCTGCACAGTCCTGCAAGAGATGGCCGTGTGTCTTCTGGGAATGCACCGCAAGCACTCCATGTAGCTCATGCTGAAGCGCAAGCGCCAAAGTCTTAAAGGCAGCCAGGAAGCTGAGAGACAGTGCCATTGCCTGCTCTGTCTGGGCATGAGGTGGCCCTGGAGTGATGCATCAGATAAGGGGCTGAGCCAGGTGGGGGGACTGTGGGACTGAGCCTGGGCAGGGGAAGTGTTTCTGGAGTGGTCCAGATAGCATCCTGCTTCCCTTGACAGGGCAAAGAAAAAGCTGGGGTGTATGGTAGGGCTGTCCATGCAGAGGAACTGGGGAGGAGATGGGAAGCATGCCAGCGTTGGAGGAAAGGATGCTCAGTGGTCACATTCTGCAGCAGCTTTGAGAGATGCCAGGCTAGAGAAGGGCTCTGCACATCAAGGGGGGTGATAGCAGCCTGCTGGTGTATTCATGGGGTGGTGGTAGCCCTTAGTCTCAGCATGCACAGAGAGCAGAGGATCCCAAGACTCTATGATCACTGTCTGTCCTGGAGGGCTTAAGCTGCCCCTTGAGTTGATATGAAGGGTATGTCTCTGCCCTGGCAGGACTGTCTTGGCCACAGGAGCTCAAGGAGGTGTGTTCTTTCTTCTGCAAACAGGAGAAACTTCCCTGCTTTGGTGCTCGGTTGATATGCTGTAATGTTTATGCCCTAGTAAACACAACTTCACGTGAACTATTAGAGATATTTCAACAGATTATCTATTGGAATCTTCCTCTGGTACCATATTTTTGCTTATACATGCTGAGTGAATTTGGACTTGGTACATGACTTCTGTAGCTTGGGAAGAGGAGCAGCCTACATGGCCTTGGTGCAGCACAGCCGGCTTTTGGCTGGGCACAACAGAACTAACACTGTAAGAGCTGTTTGGGAGCAGTTTCTGAATGGTCTGATGTGTGTGGGTGAAGGAGCTAGGATGGACCCAAAAATCACCCTAACAATGATGTTCTAGGGCTGTTGCAGGAGTCAAAAGGTGTGAGTATAGCAGTGAGGTATTTTTTTTTAAATTGAAGGCTGTCTTTGAATCAGTGGCTGAAGTGCCAGGATAGGCTAAAGAAAGGAGATCTAGTGTGTTATCTGTAGGAAAAGCTAGACAGACGACTGGGGTTTGTACTGGTTTCCTCTGGACCTTTGATATGTGTCAAACTTGGTATTTTTGGCAGTGTATGGTCTTTTAGCAGTCTTTTCAAGTTTTAGTCATCAAGGTCCAGTCAGGCTGTAGGGCTGGTGTCTGTGCCTTAAGCAACCCAGACTATTCTGCTAGAGACTGAGTTTTCACAAAGGTCTAAATCCTTTGTGGCAGGGAGGAAAGGTCTGGCTGTGTTATCCTGGGCAGTGCTCCTTTAATGTAGGACGGGTCAGTGCCTGCAAGGTGTCCTACTCTTATTGCACCTAACTTCCCAACTGTGCTCTGTACTCCTGCTTTGGTACTAAGCATCTCCTCTCAGTAGACCTCGTTGACCCCTCTCCTAGGTACGTACGCTGTTTGTCAGTGGCCTTCCTGTGGATATCAAGCCCAGAGAGCTCTACCTACTCTTCCGACCATTCAAGGTAAGAAGGTCTTCAGACATGGTCTTTGGTGGGAAAGATGCAGTCGTGTGGCAAACCTTGCAGCGAAGATCTGTCAGAGCAGAAACAAGGATGAAGTAGGAAGGTAGGCCTCCTGTGAAAGCTTGGGGAACCTGGTATGAAACCAGCATGGTAGGTAGCCCCTGGCTTGCACTCAGCTGGGTAACCTTCCCTGGCGCCTGTTGTTAAAATCGTGCTGCCTCAGAGTTCAGTGAAGGCTGCTTGGTCAGCCCTGCTGCCCAACTGGGCCAGCCCTTCCCTGAGGATGGATGTGTCCTGATCCCCTAACCGTCCGTCCTTCACTGGATTGCCACATAGGCTGTCCTTGGGGAAAGTGGGATTCTCATGTGTGCACTCTCCTAGCACAGGGTGCTCTGTGTTCCCTAGGCACTAGCCAGGCAGGGTCCTCATCTTAGTAGCTCGGTGAAGAGCTAGAAAAGGGGATTTCTTCCCAAAGGGCCAGAATGGACTAGCTAAGGTAGCCACTCTGCCCTTGGTGTAATCTGTCTCCTCCTTTGTTGGGAAAGAAAAGTGTTAGCATACCTACTCCTGCTGCAGACCCTGCCTTCTGAAGGGTTTGGTGCTACAGGAGCTCCTAGAGCTGTCATGTTGTGTCTCTCTCGTAGCTTGGCTCCTTCAGGAACCTGACACTGACTTGCCTTTCTTCCCTTCTGCAGGGTTATGAAGGGTCACTGATCAAGCTAACTTCAAAGCAGGTACCTCCTTCTTCCAGCTTGGGTATTTTCAGCTTTTGCTAGAAAACCAGGCATGCTGGGAGGGGAGGAGGGACAGATACTATTTTGCTATGTAAAGTATTGTCTGTGTTCAGTGCCATGTATACAGCTGGGTTCTGCTCACCTCCACTGTCCTGGCCGGCCCCAAGCTCTCAGCATGTGGTCCTGGGCAGCAATAGAAGATACAGAGCCATTCAGCACATGGGCTCAGTGAGACCCGATGCTTCAATCTCAAACACTGTGCTGCCAGAAACTGTCCCCAGGCCATCCTAATCAAGGCAGTAGTTCCCTTAGTGGGCAAGAGGTACCTTTGCTGGGGACTACCAGGGTGAGCAGTGTCCCCCACATGTAGGAATACCAAAGTGTCTTGCTGTGGTGGGAGCAGACAGAGCAGGAATCTTGGCCTGGTGACCCAAGACCCTTCAAGCTCTGTTTGAGGCCCTCTGCTTCTGCTTTCCGTAAGCTGTCCGGGGCAGAGGGGGTGGCAGGGTAGTCTGAGGAGCTGGAAGAGGCTTCCAAACTGAAATCAGCATTATTTCTTTTAGCCAGTTGGCTTTGTGACCTTTGACAGCCGGGCTGGTGCTGAAGCAGCAAAGAACGCCTTGAATGTGAGTACCTGATGTGCTGGGAGGGCTGGGGGCCATGTGCCCTGCTGTAGCTAGACCTGGAGCTGTGGGCTAGAGTGGTGCTTGGCTTGTCCATCGCACAGGAAGGATCAAGGTGTCTCAGCTGTGTCCTTGATTATGGAAGCTAAATGCTTCTGCAGCATCTCACCAGGGAAGTAGGAAAGCTGTTTAAAGGCTGACGTCAGCCTAAGAAAATGGATGCAAACTGTCCCACACTTAGTGCAGGTATAATTTCTGACCACTGGAAGACTGCTTGAGGGCCTCTGAGGGTATGGGAAAGAACAGCTACTTCTTTCCTCAAGTTGGCACGTACCTCCTTACTCAACAGCTGGCTGCTGGCAACAGGATCCAGGCTGTGGATCCTATTTCTTATCTGTTTAGTGCTCCCTCTCCTCCCTGTGAGGAGCTGAAGATGGAGACACACGCCTGCCTTGCTCAAATGAGTATGGATTACCTGTGTGTGGTGATGTGTGGCCAGAGCTGCTCTTTAAGGAGCTTTTCCTCCTGCTGTCTGCAGGTGGGTGCTTATCTTGGCTTGACTGCTTGGCTTGGAGTACCTGAAGCAGGCAGGTCATCTTGTCTGTGGGGGACTGGTTCCCCAGAGGAGAGAGGCGTTAGGGGCATAGGTGGCTCCCAGGCATGCAGAGGCACAGGGGGTACCGGCTGACGCGCTGCATGTGGAGCACTACTTGTGTTAGCGTGAGCTTTGTGAGGCTCTAGGTCAAGCTCACAGGGTATGTGGGTAGTGAAGCAGGCTCAGCGCAAAGCTGGCCCATCATGTGGCCATAGGACTTGCTTGGTGCTAGTAGCCTTGTTAAAGCCTGGCTTATCAAATGCCCTGAAGAAAAGTGTATGGCAGTTCAGCAGAGCAGGTCCTTGTCCCGGACCCTGGCCTGCCAGGAGGTCTGCCCTTCAGAAGGGAAGGACACCAGCCTTCCTGTGCTGCTGTTTGTGAAGTAGGGCCAAAGCTGTGTGGTACAGGCTATTCAGCACATTCACAGCATTTCCAAACTGCCCCAGCTCAAGAAAAAGATGTGAGAATGGTCAGTGTGGCAGGCATACCCAAAATTATCTCCACCCCACATGGGCCTGCAGAAGTTAGTGGGATCTAGGCAGCAAGACATGCTGATCTGATTCTGCTCTGCTGTAGACCTTGCCCTGGGCAGTGGGGCATGTGCTAGGGTCTCTGCCCAGGCTGGCAGTAGATATAGGAGCCCTCATATTGATGGGATTATCCCAGCTCCAGCAGACAGATACTTCCTGACCAGTGCTGGTAGCCATCACTGCTATGCTGCTTGGTGAACTGCATGTAAGGAGCAGAACAGTGTCCCTCATGTTGGAAGCACTGGTCCTAGGCCAGCTAAACATAAATACAAGCATGTGGGAGCTCGTGTTGCCATGAGGTGACAAAATTCTGGGCATGTGACTGCAGGGTGATGGCCTTGGTTCCCTGGTTGGGCTTTGCTCCGTGAATAGACACATCCTGTGCTTGAACTGGAAACCTCACCTCTGAGAGATTCCTGTGCTTTCTTCTGTGACAGGGCATCCGCTTTGACCCAGAGAACCCCCAGACCTTGCGGTTAGAGTTTGCTAAAGCCAACACAAAGATGGCCAAGAGCAAGCTGATGGCCACACCAAACCCCACCAATATCCACCCTGCCTTGGGTGCACACTTCATTGCACGGGACCCCTGTGAGTATGCTGGGAGGGACTTTGAGGTCATGGCTGGCCCAACCTGAGAGATGTCCAACCCTGGGAATGCTGCTAGGGTGGGAAGGAAACCATACTCATGTATGCTGTGGCCTGAAATATGCCTGGTGCAGGAAGGCCAGCATGTTAGGGCTGCTGGACAGTAACAGGCATCTGATAAGGTTTCTGGCCAACACTGGAAGTGTTGGGAGAGCAGAGTTGGTTTTGGTAGTTCAAGTGATACAATAAGTCCTTCAAACCATTGCTAGGTGGGAAGCAGAGAGTATGAGTCCTGTGGCACGCACCCTCAGTGTAGCCTGGTGGGGCGAGCAGCCCTGCTGAGGCTGGCTGGGCAGCTGTAACGTGGTGCTGAGAACTCTGCCTCACGGCCCGCTGTCCTGCGGCACCAGCCCTCTGTGGCATGTGTGAGTCAGCCTGCCCAAAGCCTGTGCAGGGTGCTGAGCAGTGGTGGAGCATGTTCCTGGCCTCTCCTGGCAAGGCTGGGAGGCCAGAAGATCTGCTGTCGGCAGAGATGCTGCAGGGTGCTAAACTTCATACCTCGCTGAAATGGCAGCGCAAAGCTTTAGTTTGGGGTTGGGAAGCCAGAGCCTGGCCCTGAAGTGGGCCATTGAGGCCAGCTACTGAGATGCTGTCACCTTGTCTCCTCCCTTCTAGATGACCTGACTGGAGCGGCTCTTATTCCAGCATCCCCAGAAGCATGGGCTCCCTACCCACTGTACACCACGGAGCTGACCCCCGCCATCCCCCATGCTGCCTTCACGTACCCGGCAGCTGCTGCTGCGGCTGCTGCTCTTCACGCTCAGGTGAGTCACTCCGCGTGCCGGGAACTGGGGTCTCTTCTCTCCCCTGCCCCAGTGCTTGCTCCTGGGGTCTCTGCTCAGCTGGTTTGACCCTGGCCTCTGCACCTTGGCTCCTGGGCAAAGCCTCAGCCTGGCTGAAGTGTGTGTGGGGGCCCCCAGCCCTGAGCAAACTGCAGGGGAGAGGGCTACGTGGCTGAGAGCAGTCAGAGCTGGACAATGACTTCTGAGCCTGCAGGTCCAGCCTGCTTCTCTGCAAGAGCAGGCAGGTGGGAGAAAGTCAGGGCTCAGTTTCTGGCTGGCTTTGCTGGTCTCTCTGGCCAGAGAATCATGTTGTGGGACTGCCGGTAGGAAATGCTACCTGCCAGCAAGTAAAATAGCTACGAAATGTCCTCCTTGGAGTCACAGTGAAGGCAACAGGCTTAGTTGGTACTGAAGCTGAGGGGCTCAGCTGGGACCCCCTTGGGCCAAGAGACTAAAATACTTTGGAAGCTGGAGGAGGATGTCCTGCAGGAGACGAGTGATCAGAGCCTTGCTGCAGTGACAGTCTCCGAGGGAACAGTGGTGTTAGCCACCTTGGAGAGGGTCGCTCTGTGTATGAGCCTCTGGAAATGCTGATGGTGGTGCAACCAGCTGCCTGGTGCCCCAGGCTATGCTTGCTGACAGGTGGAGGTGTAGGGATGTCTGTACTGGTCTGAGATTGGAATGCTTTAATGTACTGAGACCAACACCCCTGCTGCGCATGAAGTCCCTGAAACCGTGGAAATACAGAGGGAAAGCCAAAACAAAAGTAGTGTCCTAATTCCAAGTTAAGGTGCTTGGTTTGGAGCGCTTGTCCAGGAGAACGTGGAGTGTCTCTGCCCTGCTTGGTGTTACGGCCAGCTGCGCTCTGCCTGCTTTGGTCTCTGCTCTTGTAGTAGTGCCACGAGGGATCAGGGCGGTGGGATTCTGGGCTTAGAGCTCAGAGCATTGGGGCTTAGCCCTGCCAAGCAGGGTGTTTAGCTTTGCTCTTCCCTGCTTAAATTGAGAGAAGAGCTGTGTCCCCTCACCTTGTTCTGCTGATGGTCAGCTCAGCTGGCCCTTTGGCATCCTCCTCTTGCTTCCTGCAAGCATCTTGACTGTAACTGCCCAGCTTCAGCCCAGGCTTGTTTCCCAGATGCAATATGGAGGCAGTGGAGGGGATGCAAGCTCCTGGCCTGCATAGGTTTGTCTGTCCTGCCCCTTGCACACCTGCAGGCCTCTGATGCTTTTGCCCTTCTACCGGTGAGCTAGTGTTGGGCTGAAGCTCCTGCAGGGTAGGCAAGAAGTATGTGGGGCCCAGGGCAGGACCAGGCACTGGCTTGTTCTTCCCAGGGTCTCCAGAGCCAGGCTGACCCTTTACTGGGAGGGTTGTGCTTGCTGGTGTTCTCTAAAAGTTATTGATGGTGCCCATAGCTACAGGAGTGTGCTCTGTTCCTGGGCAGCCCAGGAGAGCAGATGTCTTCCTTTCCCTGCCCCTTGTGTGTAGGATGGTGGCTAACTTCCCCTGCCAGGGAGGGCCAGGAGAAAACCCCTGTGGCCTGGCAGAGGTGGTCGAGGAAGGTGAAGCTGTTAGTGCAGTTCCTTCAAGGATGATCATCGGTGACTGTATGGAGACCCGGGCATAAGGGTTAGATGCCAAAACTTTATGGTTTGTGGTGAGGGAGAAAAACTCCCCTCTCCTAAAGTGGAGGGTATCAAGGAAGCCTTCAGCCAGATTTCTTCTCTCTGCAGTCTTGGCTCCTGCCCTCCAGTTAGCTGGCTACTAGCTTTCAAAGAGGTCTTCTGGCCTGAAGAATGACCCTGAGGTGCCAGGGAGCTCCCAGTATAGGTAGGACTCTCGACCCAAGGAGGTCCATAAGTGGTGACGTGCCCCTAAACTTTAGGGAGCCAGCGTAGCCCCTCCAGGCTGCGGCCATGGCTGGACCCAGCTCTGCGCTGAGGAGCAGCTGGGCTGGCCAAGCAGTTACAGCCACTCTTTGCTGCATTGTGCTTGAGCTGGTGTGACCTCGCAGGGAGACATTCTGGCACAGTATATGTTACCAATAAAGTGTTATGGGGTTAAACATTACTCAGGCTAGCAGCTCTGAGCTGCTGGGTTCTGGGCTGGAGCTCTCTCCCTCGTGGAGCCAAGGCAGGGTGGAGTCAGTGAGATGACTTTTGCTCACAAACTGGGCCAAAAGCTGCAACCTTAGTCCTGGTGTGCTGAGCCCTCTGCCCTCACTGGTAGGGGCCGGTTTGCCTTGCTGGTGGGGCGGTGGGTATGTGGGTTGTTCTCCAGGACAGCTGTGGTTCTTCCTCCCAAGATTGGTGTTGGCTGGAGGGCGTTCATGGGGGTGGCTAGAGCTGTAGCAGCTCTGTAGCAATCGGGCATGAAGTTGGAGGCCGTAGCTAAACTGAGAGCTTGTCGCAAAAGATTGAAACCTGACGTGCTCATCCTCTTGCAGCTCGGTGTTCAAGTCTGGTAGCGAGCGGGAGAGGAGGTGGCTGCCCTCTGCAATGCACCTACGTGGCCTCCTGAAGAGCTGCCCAGAGGGCTGGCAGGAGATGGCACGAGGCTGGCCTGGCCTTGGCTCATGCGCTGGGAGCTGTCAGTAAGCTGCTCGCAGATGAGACTGATGGCTGCAGCTCCTGGCACTGCTGAGCCACCGTGATGCTCCTGCAGGCACCAGGCTGCTGCAGGTGTGACTGTGGCCTGACCCTGCACTGCTGAGAGCCTCTGCCTGTGGGGACTCCACTGACTGAAAGATTGTCCCATCTGCCTTCCCTCCCTCCCACCCTCTCTCAAATCCCTCCTTTGATGTCCCTAGTGAACTCCAGCCATGATGCCAGCGCAGGCTAGCCCTGAAGCTCAGAGCTGTCCCTGGAGATGGGACACCCTAGTGATGCCTTATTGCAGCTAGTGGAGTGGCTGTACTACAGCTCCATTCCTAGAAGTGTTAAGCATGATGGCAGCCACGTCTGGGAAGACTGGTAAGGTAACCATCTCTCCTCCAAGGTGCACCATGGGATTTGCAAGCTTCTGCCCATCTCTGTAGCCCGTATCTCCTTGGCAACCCAGTGCATGGGCCTCACGCTACCCACCCACCAGAGCCTGGGGAATGAGATACCAGGCCTTCTTTCTAACCCACATCTCCAACTTGGCAGCACATGACATGGCGCACACAGCATGGCACCATCTTACATCAACTTCTCCCAGCTGAGCCAGGCTCAGCCATGTCCCGCCAGTGGGAGGGGAGCAGCCCGGTTGAGCTGGGGCAGAGACAACCCTGCCACTCAGTGTGAAAGAAACCTGGTTTCTCCCCAACCATGACCCTCTGAGGGCAACCAGAAGTACACCTTGACCTCACTCTTGGCACATGGTGGGGGAGGTGAGTGACGTGATAGTGATAGCACACAACTAAATTCTAGTGGGCACGTTAGACAACAGCACTTGTCGGTCACTTTGTTCCAGAATTGCATACCGGGACAGACCCTGCCCTTAATCGTGGGTCTAATCTCACCTCTTTCCTCTCCAGTTACTGGAAATGGAACAAGTTCCTACCTGGAGCTTGGCTTCTCTTTTGCAACCTGAAATCACAGGCAGGATGCAGGTCTTGAGCCATAATGAGGGGAACCGGCAGCCTGGGAGAGATGGGAGCGGCGTAGGAAACTGGGAGCTTTGGAAGAGGGAAGATGGCCTGGCCTGGGACTGGTTGGCAGGATGGAGGCTGTGGTTAGCTCTAACTGAAGGAACAGAGTCCTGGCTCACTTCTTGCAGTGGTTCTGGGTAGACTTTTTTTTTTTATATATATGCCCCCGCCACATGGTAGTGATGTTGGGGAAAGAAGTCATCAAAGCTGGGGGCCCAGGTCTGCCTCTGACCTTGGGAGAATGAGATGCAGAGTTGATCCCCTGGGAAGATGGGGAGAGCTTGACACAAGCATGGAGACAATGATACAGCTGGTCTTGTTCTGCTTGGACCTTGTGACCAGTTTCATCTGTTGTTTGTGTGATGGAGTTGGGATGCATTGCGTCTCTGATGTGAAAGCAATTCTTTTGGGGTGTCTCCAAGTCAGGCTCTGAGTGGGCAGTAGGACACACCAGGGGCTCTCAATGCTCTTGGGGCTCTTCTGCAAAGAGGTGCCAGCTGTGGCAGCACCCCCAAGGGCTGGGCTCTGCTATGGGCAGGGGTGGACCTGGGAAGCAGGGGCTGGATGCAGGACTGGTTCATGAGAACAGGGTGAGGCTGGTGGTAGTTACATTATGGTGCTTCTAGGAGACTAGGCTGTTGCACTGGGTACCCAGAGCCCAGGAGCCTGTCTGTGGTAGATGCTTCCAAGACAGGGAGCAGGTCATGGAGTGAAGTTTCACAGGTGAAAATCCTTTTAGGGGGTGGACTACCCAAGGTGCCCTCAGAGGTCTGTGTTGCTTTTGCTGGCAGCAGCCCTGTCTGGAGACTTTGAGGAGATGATGGAGATGGGTCTCTGAAGTGGGGATCTGCCCAGGTGAGTGGAAGGAGCGGTCCAGGATCATGGCTATGCAGTGGTGGTGGTGGTGCAAGAGCTCAGCAAGAGCTGAGGCTTCCCGGCACTGAGCTGAGGCAGAGCCCATTGATGGAAGGAAAGGTCAGCGTTCAAAAAAAAAAAAAAAAAATTCCCTCTTGTTTGCTGCCTGGGCTGGCTCAGAGCAAGCTGGACCTCCTAAGCAGTGGCTGCTGTTGTGGGTGGACATGAGGCAGATCCCAATGGCTGCGATCTAGGGTGCTGGCCTTGGAGAACTTGGAGCATGGGGGATATCTGCTGGGGTGGGCTTAGGTGTTGTGCTTCTCCCAGAGTATTGTCTTCTGCTGTTTGCTGGGGGTGTGACCACCTGGGTGCCACCAGCCTGGCTGAGCCCTGGAGCACCAAGCAAAGGCTACTGTGATGGATCTGCTGGACAATGGGCATCCTGCCTTTGTGTACCACTAACCTCTGGACTCTGTGGTCCCATCTGCAAAATCTCCTGGACTTCGTGTTGTGGCAGCTGAACTCTGAAAGACCCTCCCTGGGATGGGAGGCTGGAGACAGTGGCAGATTTTCTGTGCCTAATAACCTGTTGCCTGATTGTTGGGGTTGTCATGTAGGACTTCCCAGAAATATTTTTTTCTGGGCAATCTCCATGCTTCCCAGAGGTGTGAAGTGCTCTTAAAGACCCTCATGGTTATGTGGTCTTACTAAACTTCAGTGCTGGCCTAGCTGGCCAAGCAGCCCTGACAAGCTCTCCCCAAGCTAGCTGTTTCCTCCTGGCCAGAGAGGAGCAGGCAGGAGATGCTCTTAGTTCCTCCAGGTACCTGCTGGGCAGCCATTCTTGCTGAATCACACCTGGTGAGTGAACTGGACTGAGATGCCATCAGAAGTGACTTCCTGAGCTGCGGCCAGCAGGGGCTTTCCCTGGCTAGTTTAACCCAAAGGGAAGCAGCACAGCTCCCTTCCACTCTGGGAAAGGGAGAGATGCTTGTTTCCTGTGGCCTGCGTGGTGGCTCTGTCTTCATGAGCTGTAGTGTAGACTGCTTTCAAGGCCCAGAGTTACAAGACGTTGGATCAGTGCCTGTTAAAACACTCCTTCTAAGCAACAGGATGGACCGGTGCCTGTTGTCTTCTGCATGCTCCTCAATGTGGTGTGAGATGTGCTGATTCTCCAGCTCCCCCTCACCATAGCTGCCTGGGGAGATGTCTGTGCTTGATTTGACTGCAGTAAGGTTTCCTTGGTGGTGAGATGAGCTCCTTGGGTCTTAGGCAGCATGCAAGCATTTGGATGCTTGTCTCCTCAATCCAACCCCCTGAAGGACGCTGGAGGCAGATGACTTGAGTGAAGTGCCTGCTGCTGAGGCTGGAAGTGTGTGTCCAGAGAGCAGTAATGGATGACGTTAGTGCCTTGTAGGTGTACCTTTGCAGGCTGTCCTTGCCTGCCCTGGGTCACATTCCCATCAGCTGTGTTTCTAGCTGGAGCAGAGCAGCTCTTGCCAGCCACCAATGTAGTCTGCCCAAGGCTTGCACCCAGTGACCCGCAGCCTGGGGGACATGGTGACTGGAGTGCTCCTGGCTTGCTGGGGTGAGGCTGTCCCAGCAGCACAGCTGAAGATGCTGCTCTGCGTGTCAGCCGCTGGTAACTAGATGCAGGTCTTGGACATACTGGTGGGGGTCCTACCAGCTCCCAGGAGCACCACGGAGTGCTCTGTCCCTGCCTGCACAGTGAGCCTTTCTGGTACCTGGGGAGGTGGCTGGGTCTGTTCCAGCTGCAGGGATAGCTCTGAGCTCCATGAGATGCTGGGGCTGGTGGCAGAGCAAAGATAGGCAGAGCTAGAACTAAGAAGGAAAGGCAGGCCATCCAAGCTAAAGGTGGCTTGAGGGTGGGTCTGCATGCTTAGTCCTCCCTTCCGACCCCCGCTTTTTCCTGCTGAAGGCATAGTTTTGGGCAAGACAGGGAATTTAAATTCTGAGGGTAACTGGGAGAGACAATGGAGGACTTGACAAGGACAGTGAAGTGCTGATGAGGTGTTTATTTGCCCCATTTGTCACTTTTTGGTGACTTTTGGGAGTGCTGGCCTTGTGCTGAAGCAAGGGAGAGGCTCTTTGCTTCTGGATGTTTCACCTGGCCTCTGGAAGGTAGCAGGTAGAGGCACAAATTTCTCTTCTCCAGCTGTTTCTGGGACAGATGTTGAATGTAGCAGCACAAGGCTGGCTGCAGTTGGCTGGTGCTGTCTCATCCCTATGGGCAGGCGAGCAGGAGATGTTTGTAGTGGTGTGGCCAGACTCTTTTTCCAACTGTGAGCTAATGCAGCTCCAGAAGCCACTGTGTCACTTCCAGTAAAATCCTCCCTTCCTCTGCCTTCCTTGCCTGGTGTTGAATGTCTCCATTCACTCTTCCTCAGCTTCCCCCTTGACAGACATAGTATTTTGAAATAACTTATTTTCTGAAAGCCCTCAGAGAAATTTGCTCCATACAGAGAAGTGCTCTGGCTTGGCCTGCTGGGTTGTAATCCTCTTGGGACAACCCTGTGCAGTCTTTTGTGGTGCTGGCCGCCCCTTCCAGATGGCTCTGGGAGCCCCCTGTTTGCAGAGCCTCTCTGCCCCCTGGGAAGAGCAAGGTGCCTGAGGCCCTTTGAGGGATGCAAAGGGACAACTGCCTGGGCAGGTGCCACAGTCCTGGAGAGCATGTCCTCTTGGCTGGCTGCTGCCTCTGATCTGTTTATTCCATTGTTTTCGGATGGTTTCAGAAACATCCCTCCTAGCGAGGGGGTGTTCCTGCCTCATCCCGTCAAGCCCCTAATCTTTCTCTGGGCTGAAAGACCTGGCAGGTCATTCACTCGCTGTGCCAGCATGTCAGAGCCTTGGCTTGTAGCCAGGCTCGTTGCATCGGCATGAGCTCCTACCGGCCTCCAGGCTGAGCCCCTCTGGCTGCAGGGCTGTGCTGCTGGCTGGGTAGTGTGTGTGGGCATTGGAGATCTGCAGGAGGAAGGCGAGGAGAGGTGGTGGTCCACCAGAGGTGGAGGTTTATTGGTGCCAGAGCAGAAAAGCAGTACTTCTGTTGAAACTGGAGGCTCTGGCTAGGCTTGGGGTGGGGTGTGAGTGTGGGGCAGAAGCTGGCTCAGGCCCCCCAGGAGGGGTTGGGCCTGGGGAGTGGGGTGGGGGTGGCCGTCTTGTATGTGCAGCTGCTGTGCCTGCTTATGTACAGCTGCTGAGCCCGTGGGATGGAGGCGGCTCTGGGGGTTAAGTGCTTGCAGCCTTGTGAATGCAGGGGGAGTTTCCTGTTGCTGCTGGGCAGGAGGAAACTACTTCCAGCTGTTGAGGGGAGGACTGCTGGAGCTGGAGACACTGGCCAGGGAAGAGGACTGCTGGCTGCTGAGATGTTGGCTCTGCTGAGCAAGCACCTCCTGGTGACAGGGCTGGGGGGGAGCACGTAACCCCTGTCCTTGCACTGGCAGCTGCTGTGGTGGCCCCATAAGGTGTCAGTGATGCTGCTGCCCACACCAGGCTGCAAGAGAGGCTTCCTGGCCTGTGTCAGGGCCAGGAGACGACCATGCCCCAGAGCAGTGTGGTGGCCCCAGGCTGATGAGCGAGGGTGCAGCTGTGCTGGGTCCCTCTCACAGGCTAATGGAGAAGTGCAGGAAGGCATGGTGTGCGTGGCATCAAGACAGTGCTTTGGTCATGGCTCTAGATGGGACTCCTCACTGGGAGGAGGGTCTTGGTAACGTCTATGCCCTTGATTTGCCTCCACCCAAGGCTGGACTGACTGGGATGTACCTGGCTGCTGTATCATGAGGCCATCTGGGAGCTGACTTGGTGGCACCTGCTTGCCTCAGAGGTGTCTGGCAAGGAGTCTGACAGCCCAGTGTGCCTGGCTACAAACAGCCACCTCAACTGTGGTGCTACTGCCTGAACAGAAGCTTGGGATCCAGCAGACCTAACCTGATGGGCTGATGAGAGGCTTCTGCTAGGACAGAGCCTCTACGAACTCGCAGGGCTCCTCCATGTAGGAGCCATCATAAGAAGAGGGACTCGATGCTCACGTTTGGGGCTGTTCAGTTACTAGCATCGCAGCCTGTGTGCTGGTGGAGGCTGGACGGGCACAGCAGGCAGCTGTGCTTTCTGGGAAGCATGTGCTTATTGTTCCCTCCAGCTCCTGTAAGGAGGCTGTAGTGTCAGGGTCCTGGCAGTCTGCCGCATGTCTCTGCGTGAAGGAGTGAATCAAAGCCTCTGGCTTTGTACCTCTGTTGGTTGTCAGGCTTCTGCTTCTTACAGGGGTAAAGGGAGTAGGGTTTGAGGGGACCTGCTGTGGATGTGCCTAGCCTGGAGAGTAGTCCAAGAGCTGTCACCAAGTCTCTAGGTCTCCTAGTCTCCAGTTCTGCCTCAAGACCCGTGTGCAGCTTCTGGAGGTCTAATGCAGTTGGGGACACAGGTTTGCATCTCCACTCCTGGATAACTTTGCAGCAAGGCTTGCGTTGCCCATGTCATGTAGTGTGCTGTCTGCTAGGTAGCTGAAAAATAGCCAGCTCCTGTTTCCCCTTCATTGCCAGCTGTCACCCCAACCAGGAGTGCCTTTCTTGATGTCCCTTGCATGCTTACAGCCTGCAGGGGAGACCGACCCTGGCAAGACCCAGCTGGCAGAGTTGCCCTTGCTGGGCACAGCCCGGCAGGGGTTAGATGAGCTGTAAAGCCTCTGCCAACCTGGATGATTTGGTTGTGGCCACAACTCTTCCTTTGCCCAGATGACCTGGGACCTTGCTTCAAGAAAGTCTGCCTGTCCTCAACCCAAGGGTCCCTCTTACTGGAAGAGTGCCGTGTGCTGGGGTTGGAGCTGGTCTGGGAATACTGGTTGGTTTTGTGTTTTTTTCCCCCCTCTGGCCCTAGAGTGGTGCATGTGCTTGGGAGGGGAGCATCTAGCCAGATGTGTTCAGGCAAGGGGACAACCTGGCCAGGATGGTCTGCCAGGGGGAAAAGTTCACACTGGGCTCTAGGGGGGTTTCTGCCACTCCTAGCAAAGTCCATCATTCTGCTGGTACCCAGAGCCCTGAGCGTACCTACTGTTCTTGATACCTGTCCGTGATGAGGCTGTGCTCTCCTCCCACCAGCTGGGGAGCGAGGAGAGTGAGGATGGCTGTTTGGCTGCTGTGTTTCAGCTCCCCTTGCAAACAGCACCAGGGCTGAGCTCTGCTAGCAGCTCCTGCTGCTGGATCTGTGCTCAGTCAAGCGGCACAGGCTCATCTCCCCCTGCTCTCAGGCATGAAGCTGCTAACTCAGCCCAGCCTGATGTACCAGTCTTGCAGACCAAGCAGGAGCATCTGGATGCCTGATGCTATTCTGCTGGATGTTGCCAGCTTGCTGCATCTATTGAAAGGCTGGAAAGTGTCTGTTCCCATGCCTGCTCATCAGGTGCCCATCTAGCAATCCTTCCTTGGCAAGAGGCAGGCCTGAGCAGTAGATGTGGCAGCAAAGACCTGCCAGGGAAGCCTTTCAAGTCTTGCTGGCTTGCAGCTCTACCAAGTTCTTCCTGTGATGTGGTCTGCCTGGAGCCTGTTCTGATGGCTAAGTTGTGGCTTAGAAAACTTCATGGGTCTCTTCTGTGGTGTGTGAGCCAGTTCTTACCCCATGAGTGTCATGTAGAGGTTGTCTGGCTTTAAGTGTGTGGTCTTGAGATGCCACCTTCTGCTGGCTGAGGGCAGAGTGGCCGCCACCTTGGGGTGAGCCTCCTCTGCCCTGCCTGAGTGGGGGGAGAGACGTAAACTTGAGGTGTTTAGGGGAGTGGGAGTGTGCTGAAGGGGGAGCAGCCCCTCTTTGCACACACTTCTGTAGTGGTAACCTTCACAGACAGCTTGGTGGTGAGGAGCTTTTCTAGCTTGAATGGTGGTGGTCTGTGTGTTGTAGTGAGCTGGGACCAGGTATGGGGTGTGAAATTGGGGCTGTCTTGTGGTCATGCCAATAGGCAGAAAGTACTGGAGATGTTGGGGCAAGCCCTGAGGTGGGGTGCTAGCTTCCATCTTAGACAGGTGGGATCTTGCTGTGCTTGTGAAGGGAGGACCTGGCTGGGTCCTGGTGCCTGGTGAGCCTGAGCCTGTCCTTGCATGAGCCACCAGAGCTGGCCAGCGTGAGACTGGCACGCTGGGTAGTGCTGGCACAGTACAGCCCTAGGTTGGGATGCTACTTGAGTAGGATTTAGGGCTCACCTTGGAGCCTCCTTCCCTGTGCTGGAGACCATCTTTACTCAGTGGACCTTGTACATGGCCTGAAGAACGTGAAGGTTTGGGCTGTGGTTGAGATAATCCTGGATCATGGACCTGTGGCCTGGCTTTCTTTTCCAGATGCGCTGGTATCCTCCCTCTGAAGCTACTCAGCAAGGATGGAAGTCTCGTCAGTTTTGTTAGTTCATTAGTAAGTAATTAATCACTTCTTGGAGCCGGGTCCTTGTCTGTCTTGTCCTTGGACTTTTGAGGGGAGGAGGGATGGGAGCTTGGGCTCAGCCCCCGGCATCCACCCTAGGCACGCTGCTGGGTTACACTGGTGGGTGATAAGGTGGGAGCAGGGAGACCCACTGAACCCAGAAAGGGCTGTGGGTGCCGCTCACCGCTGCTCCTCTCCTGCAGTGTTTCTCCTCGGCTTGTTTTCTTCCTCCCTGCCTCTCCGGAGGGATGTGCCAGGGACGATTGCTCAGACTCCTCTCGGTTTGTTTTATGGCCAGCGGACAAGGCGCCTGGCCCCAGCGTGCTCCTTCTGCCCCGGGGCTGCCAGCATCCCCCCCTCCCTGGACTGTGAAGCCGCCGTGGCCCCCACCACGGCCGTGCACTGCCTCCCTCCATCCTGACATTCTTCAACATCCTTCCTGACTGAGCTTCGTGTCCAGCCAGGCTGAGACCCAGCCGGGGGGGCTCAGCCCCGGGCTTCCCCAGGCTCGCCCTGCCCCAGCGGCTTGGCTGAAGGAAATGAAAGGCAATGGGTTTTGCATGTTTTCTGGCATGAATTAAAACACTTAACTTGTGTATGTGTGAGTGTAAGTTTGTTTGTTCTAGCATTTGTGTAACCGTTAGCAACAGGTCCTTGGCCCAATGGATTGATCCATCGAGGTTTTCATCTTGCTTCAGTGAAGACTTGGCTTTGAGAAATACTAACTGTCCTTGTCTCACCCCTTCTCCCACCTCTGCCCTTCCCTTCCCAGTATGACCAGAAAAATTTGAAAAATGTTTCCCCCCCCACCCCCCCCCCCCTTCCCTCCCTGCCCCCCAAGTACAATGCACTGGGTTTCTGTTCTCATCCATTCTTCTCTGGTTTTAAAGTCAGGGTTATTTTTTTTTTTCTTCAAACTTCTATATATAGAAAGGCTGTAAAATATCTAACTTTCCCCCGCGCCCCCCCCCCCTCCCCCCACATCTTTCTGATTGGAGAGCATCCAGTCCTGCCAAATAATCAGCCATCCTTATGGGAATACCGAACAAAAAAAAAAGTACGAGTATTTTTGTACCATGTGTAATAAGGAAATATTTATGCATCATAAAGAATTTCTTGTGTGTTTGTGTGCAATTAATTATTATTATTATTAAAGAGAAATTGTAATCCTGTAAGATAAGTTAATGTTTAGTTAAAAGCTTGAAAGAGAAGGGTTGTCTTCTGTAACAATGATTCAGTCAGGCATAGTATACAAGAAATTGTGCAATTTTTGTTTTAGCATCTTCTTGCTTGGTATTGGAGTGCTTTAAGTATTATGCGACCATGGCTGTCTTGCTTGTATTAAAAGATTTGAGAATAAGTTGCTATATAATTGCTGATCCTATGAGAATGTGAAACTGGATAATATATGAAATGCAACAACAAAAAAAAAAATTATACCCAGAGGCTGCTGTGACTTCTTCTGTGCTCTGTTGTGTTTTCTTCTGGGGTTGGGGTGCTTCAGGCTTGGTCTTTCCCCCGCTCCCTCAGCCCTGCCTGGAAGGATGCAGGCTGGTCTAGGATGCTGCAGAGGCCCATGAATAGGTTGGGGCATCTTCCCTCCTTCCCCATAGGAGAAGGGCAAGTCCTCACCCGCATGGGCATGTGTTGAAGGAGCTGTTGAGGCTGAGCTTTTGTGTAAGCCCTCTCAGAGGCCTCCAGCAGCCTTTTTTTGGGTGCTTTTGTTTCCCCCCGCCATTTCTGTGCTTGCAGAGGCTGAGGGCCTCCGTGCCAGCGCTGTCCCTCTTCCCCCTGTGGTGCAGTGAGCAGAGATGGCCATAGAAGGCAAACATCCTCTGCAGCACTGTGCGCCTGGTGCAGGGTGCCCCAGCCGTGGCTGCTGATGTCTGCTGGTGGTCTTATCCATACCTGCTGGTGGTCTTATCCATACCTGCTGGAGCAGCTGTGGGAGCTGCAGCCCCCGGCAGAGGTGGCTGCCCCGGCAGGATGAAAGCAGGGCCGGGTGTTGCTGCAGATGCACTGGAGGCAGCTTGCTTAAATTCTAGCAGGGTGGCCTGGGGGTCCCCTCACTGTGCCAAAGGGGTCTCCTGTGCCTCAGTGGCCACAAACCTCTGTGGTGAGGTGCTCCTAAAGCCTTCCCATGCAGCTTCCCACTCCAGGGATCAGTGTTTTCCTCTTCCCCCAGGGCTTCAAGGGCAGTGCTGAGCAAAGGTGAGGAGCAGGGAAAAAAAAATAAGAAAAAGCAAAAGGCAGGTCTAAAAATAGCCCTGCTGGCCACCATGCCTGGGAACAGGCTTGGCTGAGTGCTGCTGCTTCAGGAAGTGACTTGCTGTGGGGCCACAGGCTGCCCAAGCCAGAGCAGCACTGCCAGCCCCTTCCCCATGGGATCTTCCTGCCTGTGGTCCAGGCAAACCTCACTCCTGCCCAAATCCCAGCTCCTGCAGGATCCGTCCACATCTCGCAGCTCTGCTCACCTAAGCAGAAACACCCTGGAGAGCAGCAGGGCCTGGTGATGGAAGTGTGCAAGGTTTTAAATTATAGAGGAGATTTTTTTTTTTAAAAAAAACCCAAGCCTTTAGCACATGCATTAACGTGGCCAGGCAATGAATAATTTATGCCTGGCTCTATTAAGCTTTTACACTGGGACCCATGCAACACGGCTCGCCTTGGAGCTAAAGTAGGTCACGTCTGCTCAGAGGGTCCCCGGGCGTCCCCCTCCCTGGCTGGTGCAAGCATGGCGCAGGCATGTGCACACACACGTGTGTGCTTGCTGCCTCGGTGTGTCTGTGGCTGCCTGTGCGTGCGTGCAATGCCCCTGCCCCTCCCAGGCTGCTCAAGCGTGTGTCCTGCTCAAAGGGAAACTCTCTGGGCAGTGATTTGGGGACAGCAAATGTCCCCAGTCTGTGGGTGGGATGAAGCTCCCGGGTGGAGAGAAGCTCTGGATGGGGCACAGCCTCATGGCATCATCAGGAAAAAGGGTGCAGGTTGCTGGCATCCAGGTCCTTTGGTCCTTGGCACTGCCAGGACCTGTCAAGCAGTGGTCATGCAAGAAAGCAGCCAAAAAGAGATGAGATGGCGTTGGGGCTGGCAGAAGAAGGAATAGGGAAAAAGGCTGGGTTTTGATACACTTACATTTCACATTTTACTGGAAATGCCCCCTCTCTTTTCCTTGTTTTGAAGGTGGGACAAAAAAAAAAAAAAAAAAAAAAAAAAAATCCATCTGGGAATTTTCAGACCATTTCCTTCCAAAAGTGCTGTTCTCTGCCGTGGCATGTGGTCGAGGCGCTGCAGCAAGGAGCACTTTGGAAACAGAAAATCCAGCTGTTCTGATGCAAAAAGATCTCTTGGCATGGCCGTGCTGGACAAGCTGCCACGGAGGTGGCCTGGGCCCCCGTTTGGACTGACGAGACATGTTCGCAGCTGGCCAGGGTGTCTTCAGGGGGGGCAGATGCAGAACTCAGTCCCTGCTTGAAACCAGAGACATAGAAAAGGAGGCAGGTCACTTAACATCTGCTTTCATCTAGGGACCGGCTGGTCACAAGAGACCCCAGAGTTCCCATCTCCGAGGTCAGGAGCTCCTTGCAGTGCTGATGCCCACCTTGTGGTCCTTCATATTTTGCTGATGACTAAGGGTACCCAGATGCAGCGCAGCCGTGCGGGTTGCATGATCTGGTGCCTTCAGTCCATTCCTACAGGACGTGATGAAAACCAATTCAAATGGCTTCTGCAAAGGATCAAAATGGCTCCTGCAAACCTCGGCAACTTCCATCTGCTGGTCTGCACCGGCAGCGCAGGGAGAAGAGCCTCTGTCACCATCTCCTTTCCCCAAGGCATCCCCCCTCGCTCAGGCTGAAGCCTTTTATGGTTGAAGACCATTGATATCCTCCCAGTTGTTTGTCCCTTGGGCAGACACCAATGGCCACAACTGTGAGGAGACTCAGATAGCCCCAGATCCGTGCTGCCTCAGGCTTTAGCAGCTACCGCTCCCAGCTGACTTCTAGCTCACTTAATGTTGCTGGGATTTCCCTGGAAAATGTGGGTGTTCAGCCTTATGAGGATAAGGAGCAGGTCTGCTGTGGTCAGGGACCATCACATGCACTAGCTCTGTGGACCCCCAGCCCGTGGCCAAATAAAATTAAGGGCCAAGCTGCTTGATGATGGATGAACTTGGCAGCACACCTCCAGAAGAAGCAGGTTTGGTTGGTGAGTGTATAAGGAGGCTTACCCAGGCCAGGAGCATCACCAGGGAGGCAGAAAGAGCTAGGAAACGATGGAGACCAAGCAGGGGGGAGAAAGCACGCTGTCTGCTTCTTATCTTGCATTTCCTTCTTGCACATGTTCCCTCTCATGAGTTTTGCTTACTTACAGGGCTCAGATACCACCACACTGTCTTACAGCCCCCAAAATACCTTTGCTCTCCCCCTGCCAACCAACCACCATTAAATTATTCCCCAACCCAGCAAGAAGTCTGTAGAGACTCGGGAATGGCACCCCAATACCCCAAATGGTGAGCACGGAAAGACACAGGTGATGCATAATGGACTGCACGGGGGTCATATAGGTTTGTGGGGACAAAGTACACCCTGCACAGTAACTACTGGTGAAAGGTGAGTGGTATCAGAGCCCACCCCCAAAGCGACAGATCACAGCCCAGAGGGACTTTGGGGGTCACGGTGCTGCTGTGATGGAATCCCGCACAAAAGCCTGTAATATTATAATGGTAAGTGGGTGGCCAGAGGGTTATTAGTTGGAGTTACCTCTGTCCTGATTCAAAATTCAAAAATAGATGGGATCAGGTCGAATCCTCAAAGAATAAAACTTCTCTGAACCAATAAGGCTTTGTTATTTCTGATGATATGATGGAAAGGTCCTCCTGGTCTGTGTTGAGTCACAGCGTTAATAAGATGCACAGTACAGTGGGAAAGCCAGGAGGTGGCATCCCAGACCTGATCACACAAACCAGAACACTTTCCCAAGCAGGAACTTAACAGGCGTTTGCAGCTCGGGACAGTGGAAAAACATACATAGGTTTGGTCCTGCATCTTCCTCTCCGCCTTGGGATGGGGACAGTGGAAGTACTTCAGACAAAAAAATCTTTGTATTAATAGAGGAAAATCTTTTTACTTTTCTGGTCAGCTATAGCATTGTGACAAAAAAATACACCGAATCTCAGTAGGCTTGCGCGGTGGGGGGTGGGGGCAGTGGGGGGTTGTCACTAGCCCAGCCTGGCTGTGGTGGGACCATCACCACCATCGACTGACTCCAGCCATTGACTCGCAGCTTGGTCCGGCTGAGCCTGGGAAACCCTGGGGATCACCCTCTTCTGGGTGCCTCTCCCAGTGCATAGCTTCTGGTGTTACTTATCTAACCAAAAAAGAACAAAATATAACACTTTTGTGATGACATAGCAATGACACATTCAGCTCTTTACCAGGCACGAGGCAGTGGGAGCCACCCGACCTTGCAAGTGGGCTACCTGGTCCAGCTCTTTTGGCAAGTGAGGCTGAGGAGTGAGATGGGTGGAAGCATCACCACCACCTGTTGAGGAATGATGGCAGAGGGCTGATGAGCGTTGATAACATGCAGCTGTGGCCTTGCCTCGAAGGCAGTGCACGGACAGTAGAATCTGCCCGACGGTAAAAGCCTTGTTGCAGCCTGATCGCTTGCTTGTGCTGCACCACCCCACGATGACGCTGGGTCAGACAGCAGATGGCACTAGGAGATTAGCTCAGGAAGATCTGAGCAGATCGGGATGCCTGGAGGGAGCAGAGGCCACCGCTGGACTCAGATCTCAGCCTGGCACAGGCTGTACGGCTGCTGGACAGGAGACCGAGAGGAAAGAACGGCTGCAGCATCCCAGCCTCCTGGGACAGGGAAACACCAGCCCCTGATAAAAACCTAGAATTGTCTTCAAATACATCCAGAACATCCTTCTCCCTTGGTCTGGGGCACACAAACCAGCAGAAATCCCAGCTTTTCCTCTGTGTGCAGATGGACTGGAGTGTGCAGATGGACAGTGTGTTTGAGCTGCTACAGGAGTCCACAGCTCTCCCCTTCCCTCCATTTCCCATGGTCTCTAGGCACAACAGACTGAGCATGGTTAACCTGGTGGGCTTCATCCACTGGGCTTCATTGTGATTGAAACATTCCTTTCATCCGCCTCTGGGTCACAGGAGTGAGTGAGAACTCCTGAACCTCTCGTGGGGACCAGCTCTTCACTCTGCTCACCCAGGACAGGTGTTTTAACAGGCAAAGGGAGGACAACAGTTTGTGCCAACGTGTCAATGCCAAATGGCTGCTGCAGCAATTACTGACTTTGAGGGCATGCTGGTACCGTGACCAATGTACTTTCATCTGTCCTTTGTCCTTTCACTGTTCTTGGTGTCCCGCTGAGGACTGGGTTGGTTGCTCAAGGGTCTGTGGGTGACAGCGTGGTCCCCCTCATGCTCTCTTGGTGAGGTTGGTACCTGCTGTCCTCTGCAGGTGCTTTCCCTTCTCTGCTGGCGAAGACAGGAAAGCCAGCCCTCTGTCCACCACCAACTGAACTGATGCAGGGTGGGCTGGAGTTTCTCAGGAGATCTGCCAGCCCTGCCAGAAGGTGGACAGGGTCTGATCCGAGAGGCTGTCATGGGACCTGCCAGCCTTAGGGACAGGTGCTGGGGCATCATGAGCAAGGCTCCAGGCCATGCTACTGCCTGGTGTGTTTTTCCGCTTGGAAGCTGTGGATACTGACAACAAGTGCTGGAAGTCCTCCTGCAACTGGCTTTTCTGCGTGTTTCCCCGAGGCAGCAGGGAAAAAGCTATGCATGTAGGCCTGAACTGTGGTACCTAGTGCTGATTCTCCACAGGTGATACGGAGTTGCCCTGTATGGAGAAAGCACATCTTAGGGTCATTGATGACTTTCAGGTTACTGTGAGTTCTCAGCAGCCGCAGCAGTGGCCGTGACTTGCATATGGCTTTCCAGGAGAGAAAGTTGAAGGGAAGGAGTGAGCTTAGACGGCTGGGAGAGGCTGTCAGCTTTGCTCTGTCCACAGCACCCCTGGTTTCAACCTGAGCTGAATCATGCCCTGCTTGCCTCAGCGAGTGTCATCACTGCCCGGCTCCAGGAAGACCAAGTAGCTGCCACCTTCTCCCTTCCAGGGATTGGTTCATCTCTGCCAGTGCTCCCAGGAGGCCTCTGCACTGCTGAGTGGCCACATGTGGCATTTTACAAGATGCCTGCTGTCGCAGGGGGATGCCAGCCAATTCATCCCAGCATCTTACCCTGGGGTCAGGCTCTGCTAGTGCAGACAGCCTGACCCGCAGGTGCCATCACTGGCCAAAGTCAACAGCAGTCAGCAGTGCTTCCGTGTGCTTGGCTTGATAGGGCCCCTGATGGGCTGACAGACGGCTTGATAAGGCATCCCCACATTGCAGGAAATTTTGCACCTTCACCCGCCTCCCTGCCAGTCACCTGCAGCCAGTGTTTTTGTTTTCCAAACCCAGACCTGACTGTAATGAGGAAATACAGCCTCTGTGCTGGAGGACCACCTCCTGAAAAAGCAGGAGTGAACCGTAGGCAGTGGAAATGTCTCCCTGGAGTAGGTCTTCCTTTCCAAGATGCTGTGGCACAGGGGTGTGAGCATGTGTCCTTTCTGCTGTCCAGCAGATGCCCGTGGGTTTGGGAAGCAGGTGTCACCTTCACCTGGAGAAACACACTCAGAGTCCCTGACCGGCTGTTGGGAGCCCATCACCCCCATAGAAGATCCCCACCGCTTTGTCCATGAGGCCAGGCCACTCAAAAAAAACCCCTTTTGGTTTTTATCCTCACTTTTGGATGAATGAAGACCAGTCATGGTGAGGGCTTCAGGGACAAAGCAGCTGAGACCTTTGGGAATGGGAATCGCTGCTTGGCTGATTTGCCGGCTGCCATGCTTTCAGAAATGTATCCCAGGCTCAGAAAGGCTCTGGATACCATGGTTACAATATTCAGCAGTGCCCCTGCAGCTGTAACGGTTTATTTTTCTCCAACTATCCTAACTGGTCTTACTGACAAATTTATGTCTTGAAAAGAAAGCAAGTCGTTCCTCTAGAAACCAGTGCGTTTATTAACCTCACCACCATCACAGCAGCTTGGTCTTTACAGGGACATTAATAAAGAAGAGCACCTTCAGTCCCAGGGGCTCGTTTCTGCAAGAAAACCACTCCCAAACAAATCACTGACCATAAGTCATGACTAGCCTGTTCCTAAACTAGTCCTTGCATTTGAGTCCTGAGCTCATCAAAATGCTGATAAGGGCTAAACAGAGTAAAATATGATTAAAGTTTAATTGAACGCCTCCATTTTTGGGTTACCCTTCCGGTGTAGGCACTTAGACATGGGCCGGGAATCAGTAAGGAAATACTGCTTTTCCATGGAAGTTGCCACCTTTAGGTACATTGCCTTTTTTGCAGCAGTTTGGAGGAACTGGAGAAAAATATTTTTGGTTTGTGGATCAGCCTGGCTGTGCCAGCATCTTTCTGAAATGCAATAACTGGATTTCAAGAGATGCATCTTAAAATGACCCCTTCTTGGCTTGAAATCAGCACTTTGACGTGGACCTCTTTCCTTAATATTAACCGACAAAAGGCTTACCTGGAAATTCCAGGGACCACTGGGCCTGTTGCCTTGGTTTCTTTTCTCAAAAAAATGTTAGTTCTGAAAAATTTGCCCTTCTTACAGATTGAAAGGTTACAAAGGCATCTCTTGGGAAGATGGACCGAGCTCATGTGATGGATTTGGCTTTGTTAAACAGATATGGGAAAGCTTATTTCCAATATATGTAAACAATTTTGGTGGTCGAATCTTAAAAACTTTTAGCATTTAACTAAGGCTAAAAATCCTTTCTTAAAATTTAACATTTTTAAATTGTTATTTTTTATTTCTGATGGAGAGGTCTGGTGTCTGGGGAACGACGAACCACGGCACCTTGGGAAAGGAGTGGGGGTGGGGGATTCCAGTTGGATACAAGGGAAAAAAATCACATTTGCATTCTTAACAAAGATTATTTATTGTTACAAACACATACACAAATCCAAAGCCAGTAAGCAAACTTTGGGTATCTGAAGAAAATATGTTGTGGCCAGAGAAAGGCGACCTCCCAGAGGTGTGTGCTTGTGTATTGTATCAGAGTAAAGCTGCAACACACAGAAGGTTCCTGAACTAGAAAGTGGAGGCAAACATTGGTGACACTCACAGAAGATGGTGTTGAGTGAGCCCTGGAAAAACCAAGACAGGTTTTATCACATTTTTCTGAGCCAGGATAGTCAGAGCTATGGACCTGTTGTTACTAGGAAAAGTCTTTGTCATGAATGTTGGGCCTGAATCATTTGCAGCTCCAAGGACAGAGAGGTACCGGCCAAAGTCAAAGACAAGATGAGAAACAGGAGAGTTGGGCTGAGCTGTAAAAACACCCCTGAGCCACCACATCTAATGCTTTTTGCAGTGGACTGAGGAAAATAATATTATAACTACTACCACTTAAATTCATGTATCTTCCTCCCAGTATAACCTCCTTGCATGGACAAGGCAGGATGTGAGGCAGTGTTTTGGGACAGTCGCAGGAGAAAACCCAAGTGATAGAGCACTGCCAAGAACTGGTAAGGAACATCATCTCCAGAGCCTGTGATGAAGGAGAGATAGTAGGTAAGAAATCTGCCTTCCTGATATCATGGAGCAGGGATGCATGCCCCTCCTTGGATGAGATGGTCCACAAAACCATCCCAGAGAGAAGAGAGGAACTGACTGGGGGAAACCAGCTTCACGTCAGGCCAGCAAGCCATGTGTGGTGTGATTCTCACTTGGTAACAGGTCTGAAGGGCAGACACTCCTCAGAAATGCAATTGGTATCAAGAAAACACTTGACAGTCCTTTGTTTCTACTTACAGAGATGTAACTTTGAGGTGTCCTGACTTGCCCACACAAATCTCACTGCTGCTTAAAGCAGAGCCTTAGAGTACACACGGGCAAAACTAACCAGCTCTGTGAAGGTGATGGGGCTAGAGAAATGCACACACCCATGTCCAGCACCTGAAATTGCTGTTAGACATTTCTCGGTACCTCTCCCTCCCTTGGGTTTTGGACAGACTTCCATATCCCTTCTCTCCGTCACCTGCATCACACTCTTGAATTCTTTTTCTAGACTCTCCTGCTACTGTGGATATTTCTGGTCACTATTAAAATGTGTGTTAACTCTTTGTGGGGGAAAACGGTCATCTGTTTTAAATAATTTTGAAAATGTTCTTCTAGCAAAGAGCAAATAGAAGCTTTATACCAGCACTGATGCTTGTGTGACTGAGACCGTTAGGAGTGAAGCTTGGACTAACAGATGACAACATGTTGTGCAGGAGAATATGTATTTTGGTAGGAAATGCTACAGAGACAATTTGGTTCTAAATAAGGTCATTGAAAATAATCTTATAAGAAGATGGATATAGAAAAGTAAAACGAAATACACAGAATGTATTTTTCTCATTTTAGGACAAAAACTCCTCTCTGTGTCATTATGTGTTTAAATCCAATTTTTCTTAATAACTGCACAAAGATCTCCAGCAGAGAGCAGAAGCTGAGCTGGTGAGTCAGGCACATTGTACAGGCCTAGGACATGCTTGACTTACACAGAAGTGGCCACTTTAGATATTTTCCACTGTGAAAAAAATACAAACCTAAAGGACTGGATTTCATTTGCCGCAGATGAGTACTCTGAAACTGCTGCAGGCAATTCAGTTCGTCCCTGTGACTCACGCTGTTCCTGGCCTTGCTCTCATTGCTCCTTGCTTGCCCCAGCAGACCAGAACCAACCCTCCTGGGTGAGGCTCCTGCACTGCAGTGAAGGCTCTGCCCTGGAGATGCTCACCCCAGCACCAATGGCAGCAACGTGCCTGGGCAGGTTCTAGAAGAGCTGCAGGGGCTAAGGAGGTGGGCGCTGGCAGAGGCTGAGTGCCTGGGTGGTGGTGGTGAACTGCGCAGGTTTGCTAGGTGGTGGTGTTGCCCAGCTGCCATCTGGCTCGTTTGGTGTCTCGAAGCAGCCTTTCCACTTCAGCCCAAGGAAAACAGCAGGCCCAGCTCATAGCAGCAACAAAAAATACCTCTGCTTCCTTCCTGGAGGGGAGCACCCTCCTCCACCCATGGGACCACACCTGGCCTTTCCCTTTGAGTCATTCTTGCCTGCAGCGAGACTGGGTTCCTCTCCTCTTCCTCAGCTGAAGTCTTTTGGAGTATTCCAGCAGTGAGGGAGGGCCCCGGGGCTGATTCACAGCTCAGAGAAACCATTTTCTTCCAACCCAGCAACTCCTCTGCATCCTGAGATCCTTCCTGGCCTCACTCCTCCAAAACGATGCAGTTCCCCTTCCCTGCCACCTGTTTCCCAGCTAAGAAACACAATCCTGGTTATGTCCATGTCGACTTGGACTGCAGCTAGGAGCTATCGTGGGTGCCAGCCTTGCTCCAGGCTGTGCCCCGGCCATGAAGTCTCTGTGTGTGCACTAATCCTGCAGGACTTCTGGCTGAAGAAGTTGGTAAGCAAACTGTTAACTACAGAATTGCCACAAGGCTCAGGCAGGAAACACCTGCGTATAAAACCCCTCTGCTAAAGTCCCAGCCAGAAAACAAAGGATCGTCCTATTGAATGGCAGGTCCCGTGGTAACAAAGGCCTAAGAAATCATCTTTATTGCCCTTTTGGATCCTTCTCCTGCCTCTCACTGGTGATGGGCACGCAGACATCCTTACCACATGGGTTCTTGGCAGGGCTGCGGGAATATTAGACAGATGCAAGCTCCAATGCCTCCACAGGCTCGCTGTAGGCTTCTAAGCTAACTGCCAGGATCACTGTCCAGAAGAAGCCATGGCCAAGGCAATGAAGGTTTTTGGAGGACAGCTGAACGCGGCCTGTGCTTGGTTTAACTGAGATTTGAATTGTACTGTACTCAAGTCTAAAACTATGTTTTCTCTACCGCCAATATGTTATGGCTTTTGTGCAGTTCTGAAACACCTCACAGAGAAATGCGTAATTGAGAGCAACAGGATTGCACCTGAAAATAAGGGGATTAGTGATGTCATACTTGTGGCTCCATTTCTGAGTTGAGCTAATTGCATTTAAAAGTTTTTAATGTAATGGTTTTCCCTGCCTCTGAGGCTACTTAGCACAGTGCTAGCTGCACAAAGCCACTTGTAAATATCCAGTTCAGAGGAACCAAAAGTGCACTTTTGAAACACCTGACAACCACAATGACAAAAATGTCAGAAAAATAAATTCTTTCCCCCTGAATTGTTGGCAGAAGCTGTCATGGACAACACCGTAAGAATACCTGTGTGCAGAAATGAGCAGACAATGCCAACTATAGGCATGAGCTGCAATGCTCTGTCAAGTTTGTTTTCTGAAGTAAGTCATGAGCAGGTAACAAAGACACGGAGCATCTCAGACTCCACAGGTGGCTGCCAACATGTTAGTGAATATTAGCTTTTTAACAGCTGCATCCACCCATATGCATGTAAGAAACGGGTAGTGACTGCTAGTTGCGTGGCTGATGTGATGGTGATAAGCAGAAGCAATGGACTCAGCTGTGGGAACATAACGCCCTGCAAGAGATGGGTTTAGCATTCACCCTGCAAGAGATGGGTTTAGCATTCAGTCACGAAGAAGCTTCTCTAATAGACCAGCAATTTCCAAATCAATCACTGCTTTGGAAGAGAAAAAAATCAGAAAAAAATCAGAGTCAACTCAGGATTCTCATGTGTAAGCCAGCTGGTATGTTGGAAAGAAGGAGGGAATGAACAGGCCATACTCGGCATCCTAAAGACCAATTAAGAATCTACAGGCTGCAAGTTAGGGCCAGACTTGACATCTTCCTGGCCTCTTTCCATCTTAGCGCAGGTACATAAACGATGGCCATCTGCCAAGGGTTGAAACAGTAGTTGCCGTCCTGTGTCACCAATCCACCAAACGAGTCTGATGTTGCCTTTAAGGGGTTTCTCAAGGCATCACCCTGTTTCTTTCTCAGACCTGGGCTTTTACTTCTTGCCAGGGCATGTTGCAACCCTGAGTCAGCCAAACCTTTGGTGTGGATCTCAGACTTCTCAACACCCCACAAAGATTGTGAGCATAACAAACCCAGGTATAAACTAGAACAGATCACTTTTCAACTAAAAGGAACTCGAAGTAGCAAGGCTGGAATAGAGAAACAAGAAGTTTATAAAATTTTTACTCCAGCATTGTGTCCTTCCAGGTGTCCTTGCTTCTGGACTTGGGTTTAGTCAGCTCCGTGGCTTTGAGCTCAACTGTGTGTGATCCTTCCCCATCACCCAACGTCTGCTCCCTGCTCCTCCTCGCAGCTTCTTCTGGAGATGCAGCTTCCCATCTCCTTGTTCTGACTATTACTCCTGGGCTTTCTCCCTAGCTGGACTCAGCTGCTCCCCAGGAAAGGAGCCAACCAGTCATTGCTTTCCTAAAGGAACACGATGTGCAAAATTAGAACAAGCAAATTACACTGGGCTGAGAGCTGTTTGGGCGAAGCCTTGCAGCTAAGCTGTTAGAGTGGTCTCCAAAGCAAGTTTTGGAGTAGGATGTATCACCATGCATGTGCAGGTCAGTTCAGCCATGCAGCAGCTGACAAGTCACAGCCCATGAATGTCTTCTGCCACTGGGAGAAAGTCTGTAGCCCACATACTGAAAAAAGCTGAGCATTCATCAGTTGCAGTCCCACTGGTCTTCAGGTGGGTGCAGGAGAGCTACCTTGTATTCCAGCTGACAGCCCAACATCTGTGGCTTGTGGCATAATGGGCTCCAGCCCATGCTCAGCGCCGGCACGCTAGGCTG
The DNA here is from genome assembly GCF_017639655.2 of Falco naumanni. Lineage (NCBI taxonomy): Eukaryota > Metazoa > Chordata > Aves > Falconiformes > Falconidae > Falco > Falco naumanni. The sequence goes on along the minus strand of NC_054060.1, from coordinate 366,108 downwards.
CTTTGCAGCTCAACTCAAGCCAGCTTCCCATGCTCAGCCTCCTCCTTCAGCAGTTGCTTTTCCATTGCATTTCTGAAGGAATGCCATTTGTACATGGACACTGGGCTGGTCATGCCAAGCCCAGCGTGCCTTTCCAACCATGCCTAGCTCTTAGTTATCTGTATCCAAAAGGATGCTCTACATCATTCCTGCTGCTCACAGTCTAAGGGTGAGTAAGCAAATCCTACATACCATTCATAAAAGTAAGGCATAGTCTCCTCTACCTCCTAATACAAGCACCTTAGAAAAAAAGTCAGCATTAGATGGAACAAATGCATAAAAAAGCCAATATGAGAGTTCATCAGCTTCTCATCTCCAGAAGTGTCCAGAAAAGAATGTGGGAACACCAGGAACATCAGAACATCTCATCATGGTGGTTCCCAGAAACTGGAGATACTCCAAGACTGTCTGAAATGACACTGTTGAACCACACTTGGATGGAGAAAATTTAATTAACTGTCCCTTATAGCCTGGTAAAGAACCACCCAAGACTGAAACAGCAGAGGTATTTTGCAGCCCTCAGCCATGTTGAGTAGCATAAAAGGTACACTGAGGTCTGCGGACTCGCCACCTCTTGCAGAGGAGACAGGAAGCCTGCCCAATGCCTGTAGGTGACAAGGCCAGGAGGAACAAAAAGGGCAAGCCAAGGGAGAAGTCTGGCAGGAGTGGAGAATGAGGGAGTGGGTAACTGCAAGAAGAGATGCTTACTGTGTGGGTGTTGGCCTCGAGGGCAAGGAACCGGGCTGCCTGTAACTCTACATAAGACCCCAAAGGAGCAAAAGAGTTGAGAGGAAATAGAGAAGGAGGCCTTACAGCAGAGGAGGTTGTCAGGAAGGAAAGGGGAAGAGCTTCTCCAAGGGTGAGACCTGGAAGGCTGAGATGTTCCTAGTGTTCCCATGTTCCTTTCTGGACACCTCTGGAGGTGAGAAGCTGCTGAACTCTCACATTCTGGCTTTGTTATGCATTTGTTCCATTTAATGTCAACTTTTTTCTAAGATGTTTGCATTGGAAGGTGGCAGAAACTATGCGTTACTTTTATTAAAGATATGTAGGACAGGCCATTCCATGGGAATGGCCATTTAGACAAGAGAGGGACCAAATGGAAATGTTTCCTCTGTGTCTGAAGATTTCAGGTGGGAAGTGATTTTGTGATCTCAATGGGTTGCTCCCTCCATTTGGCTGAGATGCTCCTCAAGTCATCAGCAGTTTGGCCAGCAAGCAAGAACCACATAAACACTGTTGTTAGAAGATCCACAGCCTTTGGAAAGGAGGAGTTTATTTGGCCCCAAATCCTGCTATTCTCATCTATAAGAGAGGTTTCTCTGAGTCCTTCTGAAGCTTCAGGAACCAGAGTTTTGTGCAGCAATTAGTCAGACATAAGGTGGCACCAGGGTTTGTTCATGGTTGTTTAATTTTAGAGCAATCTCTGGTTACTTTTGCAGAAATACATGTCATGAGGTGTTCTTTGCTCTAAATATCCATCTGGTTTGGAGCACAGACTGGTACTGCCACAGCCCACCCCAGTGGTTACTGTACATGACGTTTGGTCAGTCTTTTCCCTCCTTGGGAGGGGAGCAGAAAGAATGTCAACACATTTTTATTAACTTCCCAAACAAACCTTGAGGGGTAGGGCAACAAACTAGCACCTAGCTTCCTTGCTGAGCTTGAAGTTTTTGTTTCCCTGTGTTTCCTCATCTGTTGAGGGGGTGTGGTTTATGATTCATTCCACTGTGCTTAGTTATTGGAGACATGTTTAAAGACATGTGGGTTTTTTTAATAGTCTTCCTTCATACTGCTGGTGTTGAACTTAGCGGTGGATGGCACAGGCATGGATTAGATACGGCTATAAAACTAACAACTGCCTCCAGTCCAGCTCTGCTAGTGCTAAAAAAGGCCAGGCTTTTCCAGGAAACAAACCTGGGGAATGACCCACACAAGAGAGAGGCCAAGTGCAAAACCTTCATCTCACCCAGAGCCTATCTGGGAGTATTGATCCCTGCTGAGAAGTGCCTGGACCTTCCACATAGCCTGATACCTGTACGGAGAATCTTATGCACTATCCAAGTTCTGTGGCTGCTCCTCACAGCTGTGTCTGTTTCCACCACGCCATAGTCCAGGGTCCCTTCTCTGCCTTCGGGCCCCCCTGTGGCTCATGTTTCTCCAGTTACTGATCTGCACCTCTCACCAAGCCCCACTTGTTTAGCACTCTGTTGTCCCATTTCTCTGCTTCACTCACAATGAGCTTTCTGCTCTTGCAGCCAATCCCCGAGCTAAGAAACAGTTGCCCCAAAACCGGTCTCATCTCTCATGCACGGATCTATCAGGGTCCAGCTGCCCATGAGGACTTGGTGATTTCAGAGAGGGCTGTATTATGAACTTAGAAAATCATCCAGGCAGCTTTTCTGTCCTTCCTTCATCAAAAGTCATGGTCCTTTCTTATGGAAAAGCAGAAATACTAGAAGCCCAAAACATCGGCTGTTGACTGCCACGGAGCAAGTGAGTCTGGACCAAGCCATCTCTCTGGGATTGAATATTATTAGTACCATGTGGCTGGGTCTTAAACCATTCTGGAGTCAATGGTGTGTGACAAGTTGCAGAAAAAAAACCAGAAAAAAGCCAGAGACATGAACAAGTTAATAATGTTTGTGCAGACAGATGGCTTCAGGGTGGTACACAGGGAAAGGGATGCTGCAGTGGAGGGGAAGTAACATCACTGACTGCTTGATTTCACCTGCATTCGTGGAAGCGGGACTTTGAGTGTACCCTTCCAGAGGGGTGTTGGAAAAGTTGGTCAGCTGCAAAGTCCAGAAGAGGGTCACTAAGACTGGAGTACCTGGCATATGATGATATGCTGAAGGAGCTGGATCTGTCTCACAGGAGAAGAGAAGGTTTCTAGGAAATATAATTGCTGCCACCACTATAACTGCCTTAACTACTAGGCACTTCTGCAAAGGTATAGAGATCTGCCACTGTCCGACGGCTTAGCAGATCTGGCTGAAGAGGGGTGTTTCTGGGCATGCAGAGAGGGAGTTAGTCATAGAGTAAAGCAGAGTTTCTCTGGGTTGTGGCCCTGGCCTTGTAACACTAAACTCCACCAAACTGTCTTGGGTGACTACATGGCACTTTGCACCCTACCCTTGCGCAGCCTGCAAGCCTCTTGGCTGACTCATGCTACTGCGTAGGTGGGCTCGGGATAATCCCAAGACAGATACACAAAAAATTAGGTGGACAGATGCCCCAGCACTGGCCACACAAGATCCACTGATGCCATTCAGACAAAGCTCATTTGCAAAAGAGGTTATTTGTAAATTCTGTATTTCTGAGAATAGACATGCTGTGCAGGGGTGCTCTTCAGCCACCAGACTTCTGGTCCTGCCTCAGGCTTGAGGACAGGACAGACCTAAGTGGTTGATGTGAAGGTACAGCCACCTCTCCCAGGAAGGTGGAATGCACATGCCTTCATGCTCTAAAAAGCTGGCACACAATCGCTAAACGATTGTCTCACAAGGAGATTTTAAATGATTCCCTGAGCTGCACTCTTCTGCAGAAAATTGCGTTCAGTATTGACTGATGGGATTATATTTAGTGTGGTGCCTAACCAGCATGCAAGGATGAGGAAGTCAGCAGCTGAGGATGGCTTCTGAGGAAATGACAAATCTGAGCTATGCAAATAACTACGTTTGGTGGTATGCACATGCAGGGATGGTGGAAGGTCTTGACCCAGAACAGAACAGCATTGCAAAAATTTATAACCAGCAGCCACAAAGTCTCCCAGGATCTTCTTCTGCCTTCACCTGTCTGGGTGGGTGAGTGGAAATGTTGGATCCCAATATATTCCTGTATCTGTCTTCCCAGTGGAGCACCCTGTGAGGTGCTCAGAGGAAAAGAAGCAGGAGCAAGCTCTGTGGTCATGCACTCAAAACCCCAGAAGTGCAAAGGAACGGTTTCTGGGGCCATGAGTAAATACTTAAAAATAAGGATTGTTGATATTTTGAGCTGCATCCCTGATGACACATTCAGCAGCAGAGGCTTTCTTTTTTGGAACAAATCCTCTCAAGATAAAATTGTCAGAGGGCTTGTCTCTGCAGGGAGTTGATATTTAAAAATAGAACCTGGTGTTACTATTTCAGAATATAATTGCCCACACTTAGAGCTGTTTCATAGGATTATTGAACTTCATTTGCAGACTTAACCTGAATCTAGGTCTGGTGGCCATGACCTACCTTACACAGCTCTAACACTCATGCTCACTTTGATTTGGAGGTGAGATAAGGCCGTCACAGGATGGTGGCTTTATGGGTGAGATGCTGTTATGGCATCTCTCTTCGGGAGAAAGAAATTATTACTGTGTTGTTTAATTTCTTTTTCTAACTGTTGTCAAAGGTGCTGGCAGATCTGCACAGGCACCTTAGAATTTTCTGCGTAAACTTGGGAGAAAACATTTGCTCTCATTGGTCAGAAATACAATTGCTATGCTGGGATGTGCAAGAAGCTTCAGAGGGACCCTGCTGAGGTGACACCACCTCCCAGACAAATACAGAAATCCTTCATAGGTTAAATAAGGGGAGGGGGATAGAAGTAGTTGCCTCCAGTGGAAGTCCTGCTTGAGCTGTGCATGGAGATGCAGAACTCATGAAGGTGGTGAGGTTAGGCTCAGGCCCCTTGGGTACATTTTGGACCAGGCAGAGGCTTGCACTGACATCTGATGCTTACAGCAGATATTTGGCTGCTCCACACAGGGCCCCCAACCCAACACTGCATCCGAGGCTGCCCTGCCACATGGGACTGCTGAAGGATCACTGCAAGGAGCCTGGGGTCCAAAGCACTGCCCTCACCCTCCACAGCGAACTGGTGAGTGTGCAACCTGTGCCCATTGCCTTTTGTTTTGGGGAAGCTCCTCCTCCAAGATAGGGAAGTGAGTTCCCCTGAGGTCACGCCACCCTTCTCCTCACCTGAAATGGTCCAGAGAGGTGTTTCATAACTTGTAAACAAGGAAAATACATGTCGAGTTTGACTGCTATAAGTGAACTGAGTTACAGTCATGTCAACAAAGAACTTATATTCTTACCTAGCAAGACAACAATGATCCTGATTATTGGCTAAAAAGGCAAACATGTATCTTTGTTGAGCTAATGCAAAGTGGAACTGTTCTGGTGATAAGGCCTGATTTGCAAAGTTAACTTGTTATGACATGATCTTTATAGCACCACTATTGCATGCTTGAAGGAATGTGAATGACCTCTGTGGTCACTACAAGTTGGATTCCCATAAGCATAAGTGAATAATAAATGAATGTGCAACTAAGTCCTATGTATGTTTTGTTTAAAGCTGTCTTTGGTTGGGAGTCAAAAGAGCTTGCCAGGCAGTGCTGAAGACAAACAAAGAGGAATGGACCATGGCAAAAACTTCAAAGCTTCTTTTAAACAAGGATCTCACAGAACTTGTGGTGGCTGGTGAAGTCCTTGTAATCTTGAAGCAAGAGCAGACCAAGTCTGCACACTGGAGCTAGCTGCCAGGCAGCAAATACTGGCAGAGAAAACACAGATGGAAAATATGAAGTGGATTTGATCCAGAAGGAAAGCGGGAAAGAGAAGGGGAAGAAACTGAAGATGCAGTGCTGACAGTCATGGCAGGGAGCAGCAGAAGACCTGAATCAACCATTTCTCCTGCCCCAACAAAAAGACATTTGTCTGCCCAAACACTGGCAAGGAACTGCTTTCCTCCCCATCTCGCCGCAGGGCAGGAGCAGAGGCTGTCTGGCCACAGGGCCATGTTGGCTGAGGGCATTGCTGTGCCTTGAGAGGAAGAGCCAACACCATCAGTTCTTCCTGGGAGAGAAGGCAACAGAACCAAAGCACTTCAAATCTGCCACCCCACCCTGTCAAGACAGTGACACCCTGGGCACAGCAGCAGCTCGAGGCTGGGTTCTTCAGAGCATCTCCTGGTGTGGCAAAGCAGCACAGAAGCCACTTTTGCAGAGGTACAAACAGGTGCCTTGATAAAACAAGTGCATCCAGGAAGAGATGGCCGTTCCCTGTCTTTCCGTAATTTGCAGAAATGCAAATATTCCTGCTTCATCTACTGAGGCAGTGGATGCAGCAGGAATTGGACTGCTGTGTAAACACTGGGTAAAGGAGTTTTGTCACAGTTTCCCTCACACATGCTCCTTCCCCTGCCCTCAGAGTAACCACAGGAGTGGCTCACAGCCACTAATCCGATGCTGACTCCAACTCGAATAAGTATTGTGAGGAATGACCCAGGAGAAAATAAATGCCTCAGCCCTCATCTGCCTGGAAGGTGAAACATTTTTGCAAGGAGGAAAGGAAATTCATAGATACTCCCATTCATGCAAGCAGGAGGAAGTAATATTACACGTGCAGGCTATTTTATCTGGTTCTGGCAACTTTGCATGACATATCCTGCACATTTTCTGTTTTTCCAAGGAAGTCAAGCTTAGAAAACTTTCAGCTTCAGAACGCTCTTAGGGCTGGAGCAGATAACCTTCTTGAGATCTGCCAGCTCCCTTTGGGTGGAAAACCTCTTACCCCTGAAACCCATGATCCCTGAAATCGCGGGCTTTTTCCCCCCAGTAAGCCATTCTCACAGCTGAGATATCCACATTCCAACAATGCTGCATCCAGCTGGGTCCTTGCAAACCCACGGCCTCACATTTTATTGTATTTTAGTCGAAGTGCACAGCACCATGCTGCCGCCAGCTTCACACCAGTGCCGGTTTGAACTGAGCCACTCCAGCTGGCACGGCAGCAGCACGCACCAGTGCAGACACGGTGTGAGACGGAACAGGGCCCAGTGGCACCCAGTTACGCTCTGAAAGGCCGGGACGGCTGTGGCCGTGCCCAGGCGCGCCCGGCCGGGGTGGGCTGCAGGGAGCGCAGCTGGAGCTTATTCACAGGCGTTGCCGGGGGGTGGGGTGGGGGCTTGGCGCCGGGGCCTGCTGGGCCCTGGTTGCCCTGCCGGAGAGGCCCGGCCTGGCCGGGGCCCGGGGTCGGGGCCTGCGAGCTGGAGCCTGCCCCTGCCCGCTCCATGCCGTGGGGGCGGCGCCGGGTCTGGCGCGGCGGGCAGCCGGGGTCAGAGGGGCGGCCCCGCCGCGGGAAGTCCCACCGCCGGTCCTTAGACCCGGGCGCCGCGCCGTGCCGCGCCGAGCTATGGCGGCGCCGGGGCAGAACCTGGCCGTGGTGGTGCGCCGAGCCGGGGACCTGCGCCTGGTACGGGCCGGGGGGAGCGGGCCGCCCCGGGGCCGCCGCGGCCCGGCCCGGCCTGGCTCGGTTCGGCTCGGCTCGGCTCGGCTTGGCGGCGCCCGGGCGGAGCGGGCCGGGAGCAGGGCCGCGCTTGGCGGCGCTGCGGGCCGGGGGCGGCCGGGCCGAGGGGTGGCGGGGGCGGCCGGGCCGGGGGGTGGCGGGGCGGCCGCCCAGCGCCGGCCGGGCCGGGGTCGGGGGGAGCCGGGCCAGGCCGGGCCGCCCCGCCGCGCCGGCAGGCAGCCAGCCCCCCGCGGGGCCGGGAGCCCGCTGGGGCTGAGCCCCCGGCACCGAGCAGTTGGGGGGGCATCCGCCCCCTCGATCCCCGCCGCCGGTGCCGGGTCAATGAGCTGAACTGGCCCCGGGCGGGGAGCGGGGAAGGGCAGCGGGCGCCCCGCGCTTGGGGGGCTGAGCCCTGGGGCAAAGCGTGAGCCCCGCGGCCCGGGGGCACCCGAACCCCGAGGGGGGGAGGGCCCGCGCTGCGGGGCGCAGAGCCCGGCACAGGGCGGCCCCAGTGGACAGAGCCGCAGGGCGGGTTCGGGGGGCAGCTGCTGTACTCCGCGGGGGGGCCCTTCGCCTACAGCGGGAGCTTCAGCCTGTCCTGCTGCTCCGACTGCGGACGCTGCGATCCTCCCGGGTGCCATGGTCGCAGCGCTGCTGGGGATTGGCGTGTGCCAGCTTGGCGAGTGCCAAATCGGGCAGGGAATATTTACAGGGGCAAACATCGGCAGGCAACATTCCGTACAAACAGCGGCAGGAGGGCTCTTAGGAACACGTAGACTTTGGATACTGCAGCAGCTCATTTGGGGGATGATTGTCAGGGAAGCAGCAGATTGTTACGGTTCTGGCGTGGCTCAAGCGACATGTGCCACAGGCTAAGCGGTGCTCACATGGGCGATTCCTGCGTGGCTCCCAGCCACCTTTGGTATAACTGCTATCTCACTAGAGGCAGCCTGGCTTCTACTAGAAGTAAAAGGCATCGCCACAGTGAATGAGAATTGAGATGGTCCCTCTAGCTCAAGAATGTGTTCCCAAACCCCTGTAATTTAGAAAGGTGTATGAGAGCGTTGAGGGTGGCTGCTGGCTCCATTCTGTCTGTATTGCTGATCTCTAGGTTGGCTTACGCCCAGATGTGTAAGTTTCCCTAGGGATATTTGTATTGCTGGAGACCTCAGTGGTGGTCCTCAGTGCTTCCCTGGCCTCCTGTACTGGCAGCCCCTCAGAGTGGGATCCTCCTGGGCTTCTCTGAAGTTTCTTCACAACTGTGTGAATGGCACTCATTGCATTGCCCCACTGATCACGTAAGGAGTCTAGGCAGAGAACTCTCAACTTGTTACATGCATTATTCATACCTAAAGTTAGGTGAGATCATCTTGCCTGTAATTCCCACACCTTTCTTAATTCCTGTGGATGTGTTTCCTATGGGGAGGGTCACTGTGGCTTCAATAGCTGGCCTGTGTTACGCAAAAATGTATTGGCTTCATTTTTGTTGACTCTCCTCTGGATCTTAGGTGGTTGCCACAGGCTCCAAGTTGCTGCCCCTTGAGGATTTATTGGTTTTTATGGATGTACATACGCTCTCTTACATGTCGTCTTTCACGAAAAACATTGGCTGCATTTCCTTCACATCCTCGGTTACACCAGTTGCTGTCTCTGACCTTTTCAGTGCAGAATGGGCAGTGAGCAGAACATGCATTCTGAAGTACTTCGGGGTCTACCACTTTGGTCACTCACAGTTTTCTACAAATCAAGCTGGAGGGTTCAGTTTCCACCAAGAGGACTGGGTTTTGGCACAGCTGTTTTTGAAAGAAAAGTGTGTTTTTCTGGGCTGAGGAATGCCACATACACATTTTCAGCTAGAAGTTGGCTTGCTTTATCTGTCACCATGTTGTGCTCAGTCCCTTTGAGACAGCCAAGGTGGTCTGTACCTCTGGTGTGTTACCAGACTGCATGCTTACTGGCCGTTTTCTGTATAAGAGTTTACATGTAGATTGGCTTCTTTTAAAAATAATGCTCTGGTCTGTGTCCTTAGTGGGGCAAAACAAACACCCCACATAGAAAAAATGCAGATAGAGTTCTGAGCATTGAAAATTTCAGTAGGTTGAGTTGTGCTTGATTTGCACTCCAGTCAACAGTTTGGGCCATCCTGCCCACTTACAGCACCAATTATTCAGCAGGTATTTTAATGAAGTAGTGCTTTGACAATGTATTTTCAGAATTTCTCGTACAAAGTATGAGTTGAGAAGTATGGTGGGGTTGAAAATGTGTTTAATTAGCTAAAATGCAAAATGGTGTTCCCCCAAAGCAGGAAGGGATACCCTGCTTTCTCAGCAGTACAGCAGCAGCAAAGTCTGGCCTTGTTGTTATGTAGCAGCTTCTAACTGGTTAACTGCTGAAGCTGCTACATGGAGGACTGCTATAAAGTGATTGCTCATCTCTCAAATCCAGAGAGCAGATTTCTTGCTAACTGAAGATGCTCTTGCAAGGTGAAATAACCGACCATGGGCTCACTAATGTGTATGCACCAAATTTCCGAAGAGGAACTGGGTGAATCGAAGGTCTGCTCAAAGGCCTTGTGCCCGCTTTTGGGCTGTGGGTAAAAGGGTCTAAAATGCACGAAAATTTGAGCAGCAGGTGGATTATGGAGAGTTCATTGTTAGCACTAACTACTTTGGTGCAGGTTTTCTTAGGCACATGATCTTAGAGGTGCGTGCTGGATGGTTATCGTACTGTCATGATGTTGTAAAACCCAACAGAATTATTCCTTTGCCTTTTGAGACAGCTGAGGGAGTTCAGTGAAGGCAAAAGGTCTGCAGACCCTTTAGGTGGAAGGGTGACGTGAGGCCAAGTGACTACTTTTATAATTCTGGTTTTTGTCATTCGTCCCATAAAGAGGTGTCATACTCATTACAAGAGGATGTGACTTTAAATGTGATTTACAGTAATGTTTACAATTGATGTATACATTGGTTTATAATCATTTAGTAAAAATATAATAATAATAATATAAACATTGGAATACTAATGCTTTATAGAAATTAGAGGTTCAGAATCTTCCTGGTTACAGAACGTGAATTTTTTTGTCTTTTGGTGGGATGAAGGATTCAGCTGAAACTTGAGGCTGTTCCAGGGCAGGAAAATTTAGTATGTGGCTCTTTTCTGGGCAGGGAAAGGCAAAATAATTGAAGAGAGTGCATTTACAGGCTGGCTGTGTGCTCACTTATAATGGATGCTCACGCTACTTCACTGCAAAAGCAAAATTAGGTGAGCTTAGGGAGGAAGTGTGAACTGCACGTTGTTCTTGCTCCTTGTTGTACAGCAGTGTCTTACAGAGCAGACAGAACCAAAACCCTGATCTGTTTGTGGATTTACCTGAGCTAACCTGGACTGACTTTCCATGAGGTACTCCCATGGCTATGCACAAGCGGCTGAATGCTTTTTTTTTTTCTTTTTGTCCATAGGAAAACCGTCCAGTTCCGGAACCGGGTCCCAATGGTAGGTCTAGAGATGACTGCTTCTGTCTGCTTTCTTTGCTAATCTCTTTCTTTTCCCATTCTTTTTTTGCTACTCCTTGGTTTTATAAAGAGGTCATATGTTTCTGAGAACATGTAACACAATCCAAAAAAAGAATGCTTGGCTAAACCAGACAATGCTGTGTTTCCACTTAAGGAAGAATTGGAGCAGTCACAGATACACCCCTTTATCTGGCTTTTGTTTGCTTCCTGTTTCATCAGTTCATGTATTTCACATTAAACATGTTAAATGATCTTATTGCAGGACTAAATATTAATAGGCTAGGCATATAGGCCAATAGAAATTTGATTCACTGATTTTCCAAGGCTGAAATCATAGCTTAGGGAGAAGGAAAAATTAAATGGACTTGCTCATTTATTCTTCCTCCAGTAATAGTCATGCCCCTCTTGGATTGTATTAGCTTTTGTTGACAGGGGTCTTACCATATTTTAAGTTTTACTGTTTTGTAAATCCTTGTATAGTTTTGTATTTTAGCAGGTCTCTCATGAATATGCCATCCATCCTAATGCGTGCATGTGCAGTTCTGGTACATGTATTTACTGCTAGTAAATTCAGATGTTTCAGTGCTGGCTTGGCCTTTATTGTGGGGCACAGAGGCAGTACATCTGTCACTTTCCCAGTGCCTGAGAAGTTTTTCTGCAAGAACCTTTCTTCTTTTTCTGGCAGAGGTCCTCCTGCGGATGCATTCTGTTGGGATCTGTGGGTCTGACGTTCACTACTGGCAGCATGGTCGAATTGGGGATTTTGTCATGAAGGACCCCATGGTATTGGGGCACGAAGCTTCTGGGACCGTTGTCAAAGTGGGATCAGGGGTGACTGATCTGAAACCAGGTAATTGGAATCAAAACTGTCATTTTATTAGTTTTCCTGCTAGTCAGTTCCTTGAGAATGTGTTGATAACAGGCTGTGCTTTTTTGTTAGGTAAATTTATCTCGTCTTCTGAGCTGTGAATTGCAGTGTGACCTGCTCCTTCAGAGAGTGTCACTGTACTGCTGTTAACCACACAGCTTCACCACTGTAGTGGTATTTCTTAGGAATGCAGAGCAGTGTGTATGCTGGTAGAAGGTGCCTTCTGAAGAAGCTGGATGTTCAGCTTCAGAAACCATGTATGTTGCTCTTGCCAGCAGCCTGCTGTTGATGTTTCTTTGGCATGTGTGTTCTTGAAGGAGCAAATGACCTCCAGCAGTGGAAAGAGTTCACTGGAGCAACTGTACTAGGCCCCATAATGTGACCTCTACAGTTTGGTATGCTCATGAATGCCCTAGAAAATGGGCTGAGCAGTGAATTTTGCTAAGTTTGCTGGTGATAGCAGCTTAGGCAGGGTGGAGAGAACATGAGAGAGCTAGCAAGAGTTACAGAGAGAACTTAAGGGTGTCTGGACAATAAGGTGCAGCTAAAATTCAATGCAGGTAAAGTGGTGACTGTGACAGAACTAAAAACAAAACCAGCTTTGTATCTAAAACGGTGGGCTGACCGTCACTGCTGAAGAGTGAGACCTTTGACTCTGACACAGTTTAGGGTAATGTTGGCTCATGGTGAAGAGTGCAGATCAGAGTTAGGAAAGGGACAGATACTCAGACAGAGGACATCATTGCACATCTGGAGCTCTGCGTGCAGTTCTGGTCTCCTCCTTTCCAAAGAGATAAAAAAGAAGTGAAAAGTCTCAGAGGAGGACAAGGAGATGATGAGATGTGGAGCAGCATGTCTATGACAAATTACTAAATTAGGAACTTGAGCTAGGAGCTGGAGACACAACTCAAGGACGTGTGACACAGGTCTGAAGGCTCATGGAGGGCAGGGAGAGGGCACATAAAGGTTGCCAGTTCTCTGTTTCCTCCAGTACAAGAGCAAGGGACAGTGCGAGCCAGGTGCAGCATTCACCTAGGATGCAGCAGACCTGCAGGCCTTCTTGGCAGAGGATGACATGGATGCTAGAAGTTTACATGGTGGAAGGTAGAGGAGAAATTGTCCAGGGTTAGTAAATACAAAGAAACCACATGCAGCTTGGGAGGCCCCCCACACAGCTAAATATAATGGGCGGCTGGGAGAACGGTCAGTATGTGCTTCTGCTTCTCTCACCCCCAGACATCCCATACTGGCCCTGTCAGAGGTGATGTAGTGGGCTAGATGGCTCTTTACTTTGATCCATTCTCCTGCTTGTCACCATGTCTGAGTGGAAGCATGTTGCTGGAGAGCTTTGCTGAGAGATTTGGCTTTGGTTCGCTTCCTCTGCCAAACAAAATGGGCTGTCTTGTGTTCCTTGCAGACTTGCAAGTTGTACTGCAGTCACACATTTGTTTTCTTTAGTCCATCCTGCCTTGTGATTGCAATTCAATTTTTTTTTTTTTATTTTATTTTTTTGCAATTTGTCCTACAGCATGTGTCCTTCCAGCAGTCTGGACTTCCCTGCCATAACATCAAGATGTTTCTGTTTCCCCATAAGTCCTGCCTGACTTCCAGATGTGCTTTTGCACCATAAGCTTCCTTCCAAAGGAACAGCCCTTTCCAGCTGGTGGCGTGGTGGCCAGCAGAGCTCACCTGCTTTGCCCTATTTATTCTACTACTTACTACAGATTCTGAAAAAAATCTGGTCACTGTGTGATTGCCTGGAGTGAGGGCTGCCTTTTCATCTGCTAAGGTTGAGTGCAAGGCAGCTGGAGAGAAGTTTGTACGTGACTGAGCTTCCATCTGCTCTGTGTCTGTGGCTCTGAAACACTGGCTTTTTTAAGTAACTGTGAAGATCTTGGTGATGAGGCCACCGTGAAGGAAGTGTTAGGAACTTGCCTGGTGTGTGCAGTGTGATCTTTTCCAGTTGGCAGATGTCCCTCATGCTTCTCCTGTGCCAGGGTTTCATGCTGTCTTCTGTGATTGTTTGATGCTACTCCATACCTATGTGCCCACGTTCTTTCCAAGTAACACAGTCTGCTTTCACTCTGACAGGTGATCGAGTGGCCATTGAGCCTGGTGTCCCAAGAGAAATGGATGAGTTCTGCAAAACTGGCCGCTATAACCTGTCTCCAACCATCTTCTTCTGCGCGACGCCTCCTGATAATGGGAACTTGTGCCGCTACTACAAGCACAGTGCCAGCTACTGCTACAAGTTAGTGCTCCCTCTGCAGAGAAATACATGCTCCCTGCAGGGATTAGCTGAAGCTATTGCCTCTTGGCCCTTTTGAGTATTGCAGTGAGCACTCTTTGCTTGAACATGACATGTTTTAATGCTTTCTGATCCATAAATAACGTGTATAAGGCTTGGATGGCAGCCACTTTGCAAAGGGCTTGTCAGGCAGGTGTAGTTTATCCCCTCTGGTGCCAGACATAAACAAACATTTCTTGCACGTTTCCTGGGATGTCACCACTGTTTTACCCTTTAATTATTTTTCTTTTCCCATTTACTCCCTGCTGTTGGGGTTTTTTTTTCTGCTATCTTTTAATATCCTTGCTTCTTAGGATGGTGCCTGAAGGTCTTTGATTCTTTGAGCTGAGCTAGCTTTACTGCTGCTTTTCAGGAAACACCACATTGACTGCTGAAACCTTGCTCTGTCTTTGAAACGAAGTCATCCTACTTAGAACAGAGCAGGAACAGAAAGCAGTGTTCCTGCTAAGCTGCTTTTTTTTCTGTGGCGCTGAGTGGCCCCACTAAGCTGCCAGCATTACACATTTGTTTTCATGTCCAGTTCAGCAAACTTGAGTATGTTTTTAATTGTGGCAGGACTGACATATTTGCTAAAAGCAAGTCTGTGCTTAAGTACTCTGGCAAATAAACCTCTGCAGTGTTAGACCCACATAAGTGTGTTTGCACAAGGGTTTAAAAACAGTCTAAGGTAGTTCCCCCCTGAGGCTGGTCTACATGTGGAGCTTGTGCTTTCTCAGTCTGTATGGAGCTGGTACTTCTATGAGTAGGAATGTCCTTGGGATTGATCTTTGGTGTCTGCAGAGAAAGTCAGGATCATATCAGTTGGAAGGAGACACTCGAATGTTCTCATAGGAGTCCTCAGGCAGGAAGCTTCTTTCAAAGCGATCCCAAGCAGTTGCTGTCAGATGAGATGCTGGTCTGGATGGGACTAACTTCTCGCTGTCCAGACCTACTGTCACTGATCTCCTGTGTGTTGTTAAAATAACATTTTCTGACAACATCACAAGTTTTTGCTTGGGCGGAAGCGGCTGGTTTGTAGCTGTTGTCTTCCAGGGTTTTGCTTTTTTCTCCAGTTTGAGTTAATACTACTTTAACTATGGGGGGTGGTTTAAGCTTTGAAATGCAAAAAAGCCTGGATCTGGTGCTCCTGGTTTCAGGTGAACTATGTGGTGGCCATCTGATATAGAGCAGAGTCGCTGGCACAAAGTCACTCTGCCAGCACAAATTTGCTAAGAAAAGATGATGGCTGAGCTCAATGGGCTTTTGCATATTTGGGCAGATATTGTCTGTCCTTCTACTGGTGGACAGACTCTGTGTTGGATGCTCTGAGTAATTTGATGGATGTGGGAACATGCTGCAAAGCTGCCCTCCCCATTGACAGGACAGTGCCCAGACCCAGTAGTAGCAAATGTGATGCCAGACTCTGAGACAACTGAACTCTTGGAGTCAGCCCTTTAATGCTTCCTGGAGATGAGGGACATACAGATACCTTACAGCTGTCTTCCCACAACTGTTATTTCCGTTACTTGGTTTTGTGCTGGCCTGGCTGAGATCTGACCTTGAGCTTCCCAGGACTGTCAGAAAGACACAGCTCACAGCTCCTGCTGTGTGAGAGCCATGCTGGTGGCTTTCTGAAGGGGGCTGCATTGTGGGGCTGAGATTTATTTTTACCAGCAGTTCAGAAGGGTTTCACCCACCTCTGCTTTTTTCTATCATGTATGCTAACTGCATTATGATGCTGTTTCTGTCCAAAAGGTGTTCGATTCCCACTGTACACATTTTCCCTGACTGCTGGGAGGGTGCGTGCTGAGACCAGCCAGTGGTTGAAACACTTGGTGCATCAGGGGAGGACATCCAGAGCATGACGGAGAGACCGGGATCTGGCTGCCTTTGCTTTATGTGGCATCACCACTGGCAGCAAGTAAAAGCATGGAGCCAAATGATTCAACCCAGATGAGGGGTCTGGAGGCTGACTGATGTGTCCCAGCCATAGGGCAGTCTTCACGGTGGTACATTCACAACTGTGGAGTTTATTTCAAAGGGTATGAGTGGCAAAGGTGTTTTTGGGTTGACTCGCCGAGTACTGGACAGTTGATGTAGGGGAATTTGTAGGTCCCTGTGTTTGGTGCTTGGGCAAACCTCACTGGTAGACGGTTTAGGTGCCCTTGATGCTGCTTCAGAGGAGGGAAGGAGGCAATATAACCTCTTGAAATGCCTTCCAGCCCTGCATTTCTCAGACCACAGGTGAGAGTGTATTTTGCCACTGTGATTTAGACCCATAGGATCACAGAATATTTGGTCTTTGAGTGTCCTGGCTTTCTCATCACCCTCATAAACCTCTTTGGTGATTGTTGCTTTTGTCTGGTTCTTGCAGGCTTCCAGATAATGTCACCTTTGAAGAAGGAGCCCTTATTGAGCCTCTTTCGGTGGGAATCCATGCCTGCAAAAGAGCAGGAGTCACTCTGGGAAGCAAAGTCTTTGTGTCTGGCTCTGGTATGGTGAACATACTCAGTCTTTGCATTCTCTACCTGCCACAGCGTGGAGGGGGATGGACAGGGTGCAAGCCGTAAGCGTGGGTCATAGCAGTTACAGGGATGCTGGGGGCTGGACCCTGAGGCTGCCCTTGCCCGTGCTGCACTACAGTGCTGCATTTTGAGCAGCCCAAATGCACAGTGCAGTGTCAGATGTGCTGAGCCGACCAGCTCAAGAGAGCAGAGGAGCGGGTGGTGTTTTCCTTGCGGAGCCCCTCATATAGCAATAGCTGCTCTCTCAGCAGCTGCTCTCACTGCCCTGGGATCATGGTGACTGTGTGATCCCAAAGCTGCCCACCTGGAAACACAGCTGGAGCCTCCTTTAGCCTAGGAACACACTGAGCTCTGGGCATGTTTTTAGAGACTGCAGCTGGTGCTGTCTGGCAGTTGTATATGTTTTCTTTCTCCCCTTTGTATGCAGGACCAATTGGCCTTGTTAATGTGCTTGTTGCTAAGATGATGGGTGCAGCGGCTGTGGTAATTACTGGTAAGTCCTTTTAACCCTTAAGAGTGTGCCTGTTTCCCATGGTACAACACTTTGACTAATTCCAAATTATTCCTTCAAGTTAACTGCTGGGGAAGGCAGCCCAAGCACAACGGAAAGTCTGTTCATGGAGTAGTAATGTGCACCTGTCTAGGGGCAATCTTAATAAACACTTCATTCCCCAGGACAAGACTTTGATCTCTGAATGACTGGGGTCTATAGGAAGATGCAGGTGCTTCTCTGCTAGGTTAGCAGACCAGGGTAGTAACTTCTGCTTCCTAGTACAGGCAAGTTGTGCAGGTGGAGTAGCTACAGTACTTCAAGGAAAATAAACCAGAGGCTAATGAGTGGTCCTTGGATCAAGCCTAGAGACCTTTTTGAGACTTTGAGCAGGTCTTTTGGGAGAAGCAATGCATCTATATGACAAAGCTCTGAATTACAAGAGCTCTGCTTGCTCCTGGTGCCTCACCTCTGATCACTGTTTTCCTTCTTTTTTTTTTTTGTTTTTGAGCTCTGCTGACCTCAACTTTGTGTTTTGCCTTTGGCTCATAGATCAAGCCTTGAGGATCAGGTTTTGTTTTTGCTGTAGCACTTGTAGACCTGGATCACATGTGCTTCTAGTCTTCACCTAGTCATGCAGACCAGACAACATAGCATATTTTTATACCCTATTTGGAGCTATTCTTGGAGGTTTGCTCCGAGCAGGTTTTTTTCCTTCCTTTTGTAGTGCTAGGTGATGGTCTGGACACAGTATTTGCACAGTCCCTTCTGTGTGCAGTCCTTCTTTGCTGTCCTTCTTTCTGCTGTCCTGCTGTGGGGTTAATTTTCTAGTGATGATCCACAATGACTGAAATGGCCTTTTCAGGGACCCTGCATTTCAGAAATGGGCCTCACTTATCTAACTGTGTCCTGGAGGTTTCTAGTCCAGCTGCCACTTGCAGCCATGTCTTTGTCTAGCTGTGCCTAGAAAACTTCTGAGGGTTGAGATCCCATCTTTCGGGGCACCTACTCCAGGACTGCATAACCACTGAATGAAGAAGCTTTTTCTAGGATCCACTCACAAACTGTCATTTGTGGATATTTTCAGTTCTGCAACAATTGAAATGAGTCTTCATCATCTTTGCAGCTACTCTTTTGGTTGTTGCAGCCAGCCATTCGATCCCCCCTTCTCTTTGCCATGCTAATCCAGCCCAGCTCGCTCCACCTTACCTCAAAGGTTTGGGCTCTTCTCTGTATAGCTTGCCTTTCAGAAGGCTCTTGCTCCACCTCCCACGCTTCGGGCCAGCTGTATTTTTGACCTCTCTCTTACTGTGTTTCCTTCTTTGGGCTGAGAGACAAAATTCAGGTCCCACACTTTTGTCTTTGCAGAAGCATCCTTCAGTAGTAGCTGATGTCAAAACCTAAAGCAGATTATTGCCTTCTCCCTAAATCCTCCTGCCGCTGAGTCCAGGGCATTTTTTACTCTGCTGGCCCCACCCTGCATGCACGTGCTTGGTGGATTGTGATCAATCCAGGCCTCAGATTTTGCAAAGTGTTGTTATTTGAGGATGATGGTTGCTATGGCAGGAAAAGCAGCTCTGCCTTCACGTATGAGGAACCTTGCTGCTGAGCTGAGCTGGTGCAGGAGCTGATGAGTGACTGAATCCTTGGGTGGGGAAGGGCTTGGTGAGCTGGCAGGGGTTGGTGGGGCTGAGGCAGCTGGTTTAGCCTGCTGCCCCATCCCTGGTCCTATCTGGGTGTATTCTTCCCTGTAACACTGGGAGCTGCTCTTGCCTCTGCCTGTAGACTGCTCCTGGGGACCTTTGGCAAGCAGTTCTCTATAGCACCTGCCATGGGCTTCTGGTGGCCATAGGAGGTTCTTGGTACCTGGTTTGTAGGGTCAACAAGCTCAGCGACATGGAATTGATCCCTTCTTATATTGCACCTTGGTCTAGGTAATGATCCTGGCTTGTAGACATCTCCCACCTGAGAGGTGTTTGGCTGAGATGCTTGGAGACACCCGTGGAAGGTGCTGTTTCTAGTCAAATATTTGTATGTAACATGAGCTGAAGAATGGATTTTGTTTGGCTCATTGCCACTGGGGATTTTGCTGCCTGTCTCAAGGAACTGCTTTTTCTCTCAGCTTTAGGAGCCAACACCTGTGAGGTGGCCCTCTTGTACTTTGCTACCAGGTTCTTTGAATTAATTGCCTGGAGGTTTTATGATGTGTTTATCTGTGAAGAGCTGTGTCTGCACAGCACTTAAGGCTTTAAATGTTTGTTTTGACAAGCAGCACACAAACATAGGAATACCTAAAAGCTTTTCCCTGACCTGGGGAGAACTCGCCTCCTACAGCTTCTGTGGTGAGTGTCTTTGGCACACCTGGAGTCAATGAATTTCGGAAAGTTATATCTCTGCCAGGGGGTCGGGTCCCTTCTCTGGGAGAGTGGCTGGCACTGTAGCTAGAGACTAATGCTCAGCCCTACCCTTGCAAAGGCTTGTGTGTGTCAAAGCTTGCCTTTCCTCCTAGATACAGCAGCTTGCCTGATAAAAGGTATTAGTGCTTCCGATATCTTTGCTTTTCTCCCTGAAATGCTTTATTCCTGTCAGACTAGTGTTCTTCCTTTTGTGGGGGGAGGGTGTTGGTGTATTTGATGGACTGCAGTTAGGTGCAGAAGATCAGTTTGTTTCATGGTTCCTCATCTACTCTTCCCTAAGGTATATGACTTTCTGTGCTCTGCTGCTGAGTGGGTGTGATTGATATTTATGGGCAACCTTCTCCTGTTCTTCTGCCTTGCTGTGGACAGTGGGTATAGCTGTTGCTCTAAAAAGCTGCTTTTCTCCTTAGGGGCACGTAAAAGAGCAGTCTTATTCCCCAGAAAGTGAGATGACAGTTTGGGTAATTTGTATGGTGGTGCTGGACTGTCTTGCCTTACTCTGACTGTCTCTAAAGATGAATTTAGTAATTCCTACTTAAGGGAAACTATTCCCCTTGTGCTATTTAAACCTGAAGTCCTGGGTACTGGTGCCTCCAGAAACCCTGGAAGTCAAGGCCAAGGAGGATGAAACCAGGAAGAGTTCAACTCCTTTGTGAAAGAAGATCAACATAGAAAGTGTGAGAGTTTCAAGCCTGTTAAGGCTTATAAACCATCATGAGACGCTTAAGTATAATTTGATAACTTCCATGGGAGCAGAAATACAAGAATGGGCTACTCTTAGTCTGGCAGTTAAAACTTTAATTAGCTCCAGCAGCCAGGAAGTGAAAACAAATTTCTGACTGGAGGCCAAATGCAACCCTTTAATTCAGGGGTCCTCAAACTATGGCCCACAGGCTGGATACGGCCCTCCAGGGTCCTCAATCTGGCCCCCCGTATTTACAGAACCCCCACGCACCTCCCCCCCCCACCCCGGGGGGGGCTGGGGGGGGAAACCAAGCAGCCACAGATGACTGCCTGCCACTTCATCCGCACGCCGGCCCCCTGGTTAAAAAGTTTGAGGACCCCTGCTTTAATTGTATAATTGACCAGTTGCCCAAGAGTTGTGTGGAGTTCAGCTGCTGCAAGGTTTGAAACCCAAATGACTTGGTTCTTCTCAACACTTAAAAGTGTCTGGAGCTCTAAACAATATGGTAAACTTCTCATTGGTAACCTGCAGATCTGTCGGCTTCAGCAAGTGCTTGGTAGTGATTCACTTAGGCCAGGTACACTGAGACGTTATCACAGCCCTGACCAGGTCTGACGGTATTGCTGGTGCATCCTGTATGCCTCTCTGACGTGAGGGCTTCCTTCGTGAGCAAGTTGGCAAACCAGAGGCCAACTATAGGAAAGGTGGTGGTGGGGGGGGTGTTTGCTGCCTGAGAGTGACTTCAGTGGCCACTTTGAAGCATTGGCTGGGAGGGCCTGTTGGTCCAAGGCACTGCCTCTGGATGTATTACTGCCAAAGAGACAGTATAAAATATAGTAAGTGACTAGGCAGAGACTGTAAATGGTTGAATCCAGCTGTGTCTGCTGCAAGCTGTTGTTTTGAGGCTGAACTTCATGGGGATTTCAGTCCGTTGCTGGGAGCACTGTCAAGCTCCCCTGGCCTCTTTGCCATACAGTGAGAGTTGGGAGACACAAGCCATGCCAGGCAGAAGTCGTTTGGAGGCATTTCAGGTGCCTCAGAAATGCCCATGCCCTTGCTGCGTGGGAGGTCTCTGAGTGCAGCTCAGCTAGCAGAGGGTCAGGCATGACCATATGTACAGCCTGAGGGGCAGACGTGACTAATGCCTCCTGCAGCCACAGGAGTGAGAGCCCGTGTCAAGGCTTCCAGGGTGATGCTGCCCTCACTTTTCAGCCTTGGCTTTTCCTCCTTTGACTGCATTTTATTACCCTTTATTTTTCCTTCTTGAAACTCCCTCCTCAGGTCTCCTGGATGCTCATCTCAATGGGTGTGACAGCACCCAGCATCTCAAGCGCTTGTGCTGCCAGTGGGGGCATGTCTGTGCTGTTCATCATGTGATGGGCAGGGTAGGTCCTCTGGCCTGTCTTCCTCCCAGTGCTGGGACTGAGTCAGAGTGGCTCATGTCAGAGCAGTAGCCTTGTCCTCCTCCTCTTTTCCCTTGATATTTTCCCCCTACTCCATCCCTGACTTCTCTGAAGACTGTGCCCTGGTGAGAGGGGTATGTTCCTCTTTGTGGTGTGTGGGTGCACAGTGTGTCCTGGAGAGGAGTGTGCCCCTGGCAAAGGTATCATTTTCCAAGTATCCAAGCCTAGGACCTCTGGCAGGAGACATTGCTCACCCTTGAGGTTTGGGTCTAGGAAATCTTGGCTGTTACAGCTCAGTTTCCATGTTTGATCTGAATGTCTTTTCCAGTGCCAGCACACAGGCCCTTGTAAATCACTGCTTCGGTGCAAGGCGAAGAGGTTGTTTCTGCCTGGGAAATGCCTCTCTTCTCTTCTGTCCTCCTCCTTATCTCCAGAGATGTCCTGGTCACCAGTGGTGCCTGGAGAGGGATGGGTGGCTTCCTTCCTGGGGACGTGGAAGAGAAGACACAGTGTGGCTACTCACCTGGGCAGTTCGCTTCGTTTACAAACCATTTTATGGATCTTCAAAAGATATCTACAGCACTGTCAAGGTCCCTGTAGACAGATTACCAGAGTACAGCCATGCCCTTGCAGATATTTATCAACACCAGCTTTGCTGCTGTGTGTTAATGGGCTGTTTGAAGTCAGTATTTTACTAGATCCATTCCCTTTTTTTTATGGGCTTGCCTGCTCATTCATCTGTAACAGAAACTGCTTGAGAGAGGCTTAGCAGCCTCCAGTGCTGTAACAAGGAGGCTAAAAGGATGGGAGAGGTCTATAACAGCAGGGCAGCACTTAGTGTTGACAACTAATGCATTCTGCAGTTTGCTCAGCTGAAAGCATCTGCTGATGGTTCATAGAGGAAGCCCTCAGAGAGCTTGTGATCTGCTCTTATCTGGTACTGTTAGAAGTGAAATGGCCACATTAATGATACTCTGAGCCTGACATCTCCTGTCAGAAAGGCTTCTCGGTGCTGTGCTGTCCATAGCTAGGTGATTTCTGGGCCATCAGGAAGGTCAGAGCAACCTTGCCTCCCTGCCTAGTGCCCTTTGAGAGGGAGGTATCCTTGAGGGTGTGAGCAATAGCAAATGATCTTGAGAGCCAGGGAAGGAAAATGCAGGAGGGGTGGGGTTTTGCCTCTCTGTAGGCTTCTCTCTAGGTTAACTTGCTAAGAGTGTGTATAATGTGGTTTTTTTTACAGTTAGTTTTCACTAGTGGGTTTAGGTTCTGTGTGAATTAGTGAAGCTGCTTCATGAAAGAGTCATTGCCAGAGAGACACCAGGCAGTGCAGCCTTTCTTAGATGGTGTCAGTTTTGTTAAGATGCAACCATGCTGTTCAAACAGGGCAAGTGTAGCTCAGCACTGACCTGTCTGTCTTGCCCTCCTGCTGCCTTTTGCCTTTGCCTGCACTGAGGTTCCTCTGCTCTTCAGCGTGGAGACAGCAACATGCCAGTGCTTGGCCACTGCTGTTCCTGCTGTGGTTCCTGCTTGTGGCATGGGTGTGCTTGCCCTTTGGAGTTTGGAAGCTTGGCCTTCTAGTTTGCCTTGGCACACCTTGGATGTTCCTGCAGTACCAAAGAGAAATTGAGAGATCTACAGTCATCTTAGAAGACACTCCTTAAGTCTCCTGGTGGCAGCTGTTTCTTCACTCAGACATTACTTTGCATGGTGTGGTTTTCATCTGTGAGTTGGTGCTTTAGCCTCTTTGAAGCACACCCTCTTCTGCAGCTGGAAAGCTTTTCGGCATCTGTGTCTTTAAGTTGTCCTTATCACTAGTCCTTCTCTGTCTGCCCAGAAAAGTGAGCAGGTCTCCTCCCTGCCTCCTCACTGAATGCTGTGTGAATTTGAGGGAGGGGATGTAGACCCTTTCCTCTCCTGTTTGTGTGCTGCCCTGTGAACCCATGTTCAGACCCCAGACGTATGTGTTTCCATCAGGCCTCCTTGATGGTGACCTACTTGCATCAAGGGTGGGAAGCCCTGTGGTCTGAGAGCTCTACATACATTCTTGAGAAGGTACTAGTGGGCTGCAGTTCCCCACCTTGTCCTACCACATAACAAATACTGTCTTCTCTCTCCTGAGAGAGTTGACAGCTGGTCACCAAACAAAGTGGCTCTGTGGAGATTGTCAGATGGGGGTAGGAAGCAGATTACAGGGTCAGGTTCTTCCCTTCTGCTTCACATAATGCTCCAGTTCTTGACTTGTTTTGTGTTCCCCAGATTTATCTGCATCTCGCCTTCAAAAAGCCAAGGAGGTGGGGGCAGATTTCACCATTCAGGTGAAGAATGAGACCCCGAAGGAGGTGGCCTTCAAAGTGGAAAGTCTGCTTGGCTGCATGCCCGAGATAACTGTGGAGTGTACAGGAGTGGAAGCCTGCATCCAGGCTGG
This sequence comes from Falco naumanni, assembly GCF_017639655.2. Classification (NCBI taxonomy): domain Eukaryota; kingdom Metazoa; phylum Chordata; class Aves; order Falconiformes; family Falconidae; genus Falco; species Falco naumanni. The sequence continues at coordinate 342,198 of NC_054060.1, read as the reverse complement.
CATTTATGTGAGTATTGCTTGTCTGGCATTGGCTTTTCTTTTTCTGGGACGCTGCAATGAATGACAGTTATTTCTCTCCCATAGTGCTTAATTTCGGTGAGCTTGGTGTGAGGGAGAGGAGGTGCTCATTAGACAACAACTAAGAGAGACAATTAAAGAGTTAACGTCTTTGCAGGCAGCATGGGGATAATTGTCTGATTTGGCTTTACCACTTACCGAAGAGACTACAATAAGACCCTGAAACTCAGCATGGCTACGCAGCAGTGTCAGAGTAGGACAGCATCTTACATCAAGTTGACGATATGTCCTAATAAGGAGAATAATTAAGAAAACTAATTCCAGCAGGTGAAGAAAGCAGTTAAGGAGATGTTTTGCTGTCATGAACTGCCTGATGTGAAGCTGTGGAGCAGGTAGCACAGTTTCACAATGAAAGGACAGGAGACAAATGGGACAAGCTACAAAAAGAGAAATTCCAGTGGAGCATCAGGCTCTTAGTTTTAAATCTCTCCCATTAATCCCAAAATCCAAAAGTACTTCTCATACTCCTAAATGCTAGTCATTTTTCAGAATAAGATTTAGAAAATCCTTCAGAGATTTTCAAAAGACTGCTTTTTTAAGCCTCGTTTATTGTGTGTTTCACACTTGCGGGCTCCTGACAGGATCCTGCCTCTCCCCTGGCTTCTCTGCTGTGCCCTGGACAGTCCATTACAGCCACAAAGTGTGGCTTTATTTTTTTACAGACTGCTGTGCAAGCTCAGGTGACTGTGTTTTGCAAAATGTAACGTATTTTTATTGTGCTTGTTCTCCAGGCCACTCGTTCTGGTGGGACCTTGGTGCTGGTGGGGCTGGGGCCTGAGATGGTCACTGTGCCCATCGTGAACGCTGCCGTGCGAGAGGTGGATATCCGGGGGATATTCCGCTATTGCAACACGTGAGTCTTGTGCAGCATGGGCTGATGTGTTTCCAAATCTGTCTGTAAGAAGTTCTTGCTTTCCACAAGGAGAGAGGGTGTGGAAAAGGCTGGTTTTCCTTACCAGCCTTTGGTTTCCTTTACCATGGTTAAACCTCATGTCACTCTGAAATGCCAGCGCAGCAGTGCAGACAGTCTGACTGATGTGTCCTGCATTTTGTGCCTTGGTTCCTGTATGAACACTGCGCTGCAAATTTGACCACAATAAAGCAGCCCAGCTGGGTTCTCCCCCTGTTCCATTTCATGCAGCATTTGGTGCAAAGAAAGGAAGAGACCCTATAAACCCTTACTCTGCTGCAAGCAAGCAGGCCAAAAAGGGGTGTGTGTGGAAATCATAGTTAACATTTGTGCCATCAACTTTTATGCCCTGTAGAAAGGGAAGGCCAGGTGCTGGGGGTGTTTTGCAAGAGACTGGCTTGTCCACAAGTGTGCTGGCTCATGGCTCGGCAGGGAGGAACACAACAGCTTTTAGCTGCTTTCAGCCCGTTGTGCTGGGAGATCTCTAGGCAGCAGATTGACCTGGCCCTGACCCTACACACTACTTTGTGAAAAGCTGGCTGCCTCCTGGCATTCACCTTCCTAACTGTTATATTATCTATTTTGAGGCAAAGGATATGGGTAATCTTAATTCTGGGCAAAGAGTCAAAAATCCCAAGTGCCATGTCCTATGCCAAGCTGTGTCCAGCTCTGTTCTCCTTGCTCATCATGGAAGGAAATCACATTGTCAGTCTTGTTGGAGATCAGTAAATGCTGGGATGAGCAAGAGCCTTGTTTAGTTTCCTTCATTTATCTGGAGCCAGTCTGGAGGTATATGTGCTCTCTCCAGAGGACTGAACTGCATGGCTCATGGACAGGCAGGTCTTTGAGACTACTGAAAGCTGGCCTCGCCCTGTAGGCAGGTGAAGCTCAGCTGCCCTCTCTTCGGTCTTGTACTTCTTGGGCAGGGCTTGAAACGCAGCATTGCACATTTGCAACCTGATTTTTGCTATGTTCAGAGCTGTAGTTTCTTGCTAGTGGAGCAAGAATCCTTACTTAGTCTGTAGAGATTGACTTCCAGGAAGGATTTATGAGATGCAATCAAGCTCCTTCTTAAAATGAGAAATGTCTTTTAAATAGGCAGTTTGGGAATTAGATTAGCCGCTGCATCCCTTTGTATCCCCATCACTCTAATTTGGTCCATTCAAATGGATCAGCAAGGCAATCAAATTGAGGGTGTCTGTGCCAGAGGAGAGGCTGGAAGCTGACTGAGGCTTCTCCTTTCTTCTTCCTGCACTGAGTCAGTGCGTTTGAACTCCATGGTGATCATTCTGCAAGTGAGGAGACCAGGTGAGTGGAGAGCGGTGCACAGCAATTCTTTCATTCAATGCTTCAGGAGTACAGTTGTTTCCTGTAATTCTCACTTACTTAGCCTCTTGTAGGTGAAGCACAGCCAGCTGTCTGTGTATAGCAGTGCCTGCCTTCTCGGTGCTCAACAGCCCAAAGCAGTTGGCTTGTCCCATCTCCCATGCCTGATGCTCGAGGTTCCCATTCTGGAAGATTGTTTGCAGGCAAAACTCCTCTTGCTTGCCTGGACTAAGGAAATTACTGTAATGAAACCAGGCTGCTCCGTGCTCTTTTCTTGGGGCTCCAAACTGGGGGCTGCTGTCATCCTTTGCTCTTTGTTTCCTGTCCAGGTGGCCTGTGGCAATTGCGCTGCTCGCATCCAAGCGGATCAATGTCAAGCCTTTGGTTACACACCGTTTTCCCCTGGAAAAGGCTCTTGAGGCATTTGAGACCACCAAGAGGGGTGAAGGGGTCAAAGTCATGTTGAAGTGTGACCCCACTGACCACAGCCCCTGAGATGCTGTGGTGACCGGCCCTCTCCCCTGTCACACTGCCTGCCCGGGATGTGAAGCATGAGGCCACAGGAGGCTGATGTATGGCTGTTGCATGTTTATACAGTCACCTTGTGCGGGCACTGCCTTGTAAAGGGTGAATGGCACTGAGGGATACACCATTTGAGTATTAACAGGTAACTACAAATGAAGAACCAATAGGGGATAGTTTGAATCAAAATGCTGCTGTTTGATTAGGGACTATGGTTCACACAGCTGGCTCTCCCCCGGCAGACCCCACGTGCAGAAGAGCCTGGGTGTCTCTGTGTGTATTGGGCAGAGCTGCCTGTGTCTTTTCAGTCACACCTTCCCTCAGGGACACTCGGGGACTGTATCGACCTGCAGAACAAAGCCTGGCTAGCCCACCTCTATGGGAAGCATCTGCACATTCAGGCTGTTCTCTTTATGCTCTTTGCAGACAGCAACTGTGGGTCCAAAGCTCTGGGCATTTTTGAAGAAGCTAGTCTGGAGGCCAGCTGGGACTGTATCTGCTGTGTCATCCCCCCACAGCAGCTCCCCACAGGGCAGAAGTGCCGATCCAGGACAGGCTGCGGTGTGTTTGCAGGGAAACTGCCCTGTCTCTGGCTGGGACCAGAGAGAGCCCTGTCCTTACGTGGTTCCCAAGGAGGGGCTGCTGCTGGGGGACAGAGCTTGCTTTTACCATGGAGGGGAGTGAAGGTGACAAGTAAGGGAACAGCATCACTGAAAGGTTTTACCACTGCGAATGAATTGTAACTCTTCCCAGATATCAGGCCTTCCTGCTGAGCTTGTGAGCCATGAACAAGGTACTAATGAGATAGCAGGTTGCAGATTAATCTAATCTTTGATTACAGTCATGTGTTAATTTTACTACTGAGAGATCAGTCCCTTTCTTGGGCTGGTACTGAACTTTCCTCAATAAAAGCTATCTGCCTGATGTGTCTGCATCTGTTAAAGAATTGGGTGCAGGGTCTGAAGGGGTCCATGGGCCCTGGGGAATGTGCAGACCCCTAGGCTATTGCACTGCTGTGTCTTGCCAGGCTGCAGGTGAACTCGGTGCTAGCTGCACCGTGAAACCTTAAACAGCCCAACTGTTTGCAAATCAAAGCTTGTGTTTGTTGCAGAGGTGGCTAAGTTAGTCTTGGCAGGTGTAGAAGCCTGCAAGTCTGTGCTGTGCTTTACACAGCTGAGACATAACCCAGGGGAAATTTCCATAGCCAGAAGCAGCGGTCAAAGTACTGTTCAGAGTAAACTGGGTTGTTAATGTGTCAGCCTGAGCAGGTACAAACCTATCTGAGAGCTTGACCCTGTAATTGGATGTGGTATTAGCAGAGCCTGTCCAAGAATTACTAAAATGCACCTTGCCAAAGGGGGTGTGATGGCTGTGGGAGGGGGAGGCTGCCCAGCTTTTGGCAGCAGGTGTGAACCAGGACTTCTCACTGAGCCCTGGGGCTCTCCTGGCCCCCGACTCCCATGCTGGGGGGAGCCCCACTGGTCTAGCTGGGAGACCACTGGCCATTGCAAGACCCTGTTAACTGCTGGGAAATGGAAACCTACTCCCTTGGGCTTGGGAGGCTGTTTAACAGCCGGAGGGCTGAAGCTATTCCCATGGGTTAGCCTCTTCGGGCTCCTCAGCTGTGATTTTCTCCCATGCTGGGTTTTGCTGGTGGCATTGGCACTGCGGGGGCATTGCTCAGGGTGATGGGTCTGGTAGGACACAGCGTATGGGGTTGTGCCTGCACTCAAATCTGTATCCCCCCTCCACCCCATGTACATCACCAGTGCAGGGGATACTCATTTCTGTTTAACCCATTTCCCAGTGGACTGGCATAAATATGCAACAGGAGCAAGACCAGCACTATGCTGCAAGAATTGTAAGTCTCCAGGTGACTGAGACCCCTGCTACAGGAGGCAAGAAAGTGTTTTAAAACTTCAGTCAGCTTTATTTAAGTAAGTTCAATGACAGCCTGCAAGACTGGCAGCCCAAACACAACTAAGGCCCTATGCAAACCCAGGGCAGGCTCAGAGTGCTGACAAGCAGGCACAAGTAAGTGTGGTAGGAAAGCAGAGTCTGTTTCAGGAAGGGAGATGGTGGGGAGCTCTCTGGCTTCTCACTTCATGTGTATGCCACCTGGGTCTTGGGGCAAAGTGCCATGCATTGAGGTGGTGCAGGCACCAGGCTGTTCCCCAAGGCTGTTCAGAGAGATTCCCCAAGCCAGCTGGCAGAGCACAAGCTTTGTCTTGCGGGATTAAGGGGGTAGAGACAGGGTTAACTTGAACGCTGGGTTTTCTGGATGGGGTCACGCCAGCCCGACCCTGGGCATGGGGCTGCAGGACTGTGTGGATGGTAGCAGGATGCCCTGGGCTCAGTGTGTGGAGATGCTGGGATAGCAACGCTTCACCAGCACACCCTGTGCTGATCTAAGCTCTGCAGGTCTCAGTGTCCATGCTCTTGGCCATGGATGGCTTTCTCCTGGGGATGGTGGTAGTGGGAGCCCAAGACCCTGACCATCCCAAGCACTGCTGCACAGGTGCTGGGACTGAACAACGAAGACTGCAGCCCAAGGGTGAAACGGCATGGGTAGGGTCAGAAGTTCTCATAGTGATGTGCAAAGTAGGTCTGGTCCTTCTTGTTCAGCTGCTGACAAGCCTTTTCCACACTCTTTGTCATCCCAGGTGGGCCACAGCTGAACACCCCAATCTTCTGCACCTGGGGAAGGAAGGAGGCACAGGGGTCAAACCCAGCAGCACCAGCTCTCCCCCCAGCCCAGCCCCCCCTTGGCCCTTTGTCCTCTGGCAGCTTTGAGCACAGACGCTGGCCAAGCAGTCTGTTCTAGCCTGAGAAGGCTTTTGGGGAAGGTTGTCACCTCCCAGTGGAGCTGCTGGGGCCAAGGAAGAAAGATGGGATTCCCCAGGGTCTCTGCCAGCTCTGGGCAGCTGTTGCAGACAAAGTCTCGCCCTAGCAGGGTGTGTTTGGCTGGTGTGGGTCATTGCTGACTCTTGCAGCTCATCCTGACTGCGGAGGGAAAGTGGGGTTCATGCCCCAAGTTCTCAAGGGCCTCAGGGACAGGCGGGGACCAGGCCTCTGCACTGGTCAGTGGGTGCCCCTCCGGCTGTCCCCAGCCAGGCACTGACCTCAGGGTGCACCTCCTGCAGCGAGCTGAAGAAGGGTGCGAAGGGAGGGCGCCCAAAATGGGTGATAGAGCGCAGCCCTGTGAACAGGCTCTTGTTCAGCACCTTCTGAAAGTGCCGCTCGCAGATGTACTGGAAGAGAGATTGCTGCACGTCAGATGGCCCAGCATGGCCCAGCATGGCATGACAGCCTCCTTGGTGGGTAGCCAGGCTCACCAGCATGGTGGTGCGCAGATCAAACTTCTCAGCCAGCTGTGTGATGTAGATATGTACAGAAACCAAGTTGTTCCTGTCTGTCTCCTCCACCTCATGGATGATGTCCGCCAGCCATTCAAACTGCCGCTGTGTGCGTGTCACCCAGATGAAGTAGATCTGTGGCACATGGGGATGAGGCTCAGAGTGGGGCCAGCACCCTTATGCATGTCCATGGGGCTCCTTCCCAGACAGATCATGGAGGATTTTACCCCAAAGTGGCCACCAGCAGTAGGAGGCATCTCAGAACGACTCTTGTCTTTCAGATGCTTCCTCTTACCTTCTTACACAGCAGCTTGGAGTTTATGGATGACTTGAAGACCAGGTCCTTGAGGATGGATGCGAAGGGCGTCACCCCAATGCCTCCTCCCACTAGCACAGACACCTTGAACTTGTTCCACTCCTGGTGGCCCTCCCCAAAGGGCCCGTCCAGATACAGCTGGAAAGGAGCCAGCCATCAGCAGAACATCTCCTGCCTCTGCTTGCCCACATATTTGCCACATTCAAGGCTTGAGAACCCATTGCTGAGATGCTCTTGGGCTCGGATGTCCGTCCCTGGAGAAGCAGCATGGGACTCACCTTGGGCAGCTTGCCGATGAGGGCCAGGCTCTCTGGGGAGTAGAGCTCCCGCAGGCGGGTGGTCCAGGGCCCCACAGCCCGGATGTGCAGGCTCAGCGTGTCCTCATGCGGCGCTGAGGTCAGGGTGAAGGGGTGGTACTCGGTGGTGCCCAGGGCCATGCAGGCGATGCGCACCCACTGCCCAGACTTGTAGTCGAAGTCCTGTGGCCGCTGGAACTGGAGGTGGGTGACACCTGGTGGGGAGGGGGGCTTCGCTGAGCTGGACACATTGGGTAGTGTAGGCTCCTCCATCACTGCAGCCCCTCGATGCTCTTGAAGAGCCTGGGCTGAGCTCATGCCGTATGGCCGGGGATGTTTGTTGTGGTACCTGAGGGCAGGAGCTCAGCTTTCACCACGCTGATCTCCACCTTCTTCCTGCTCAGACTGAGCAGCTTGTCTGCACTGTAGATGAGAGCTGGGATGATGAAGTAGATGTGGAAGCGGGGCTGCTGGATCAGTGCGTAGCTGCCGTGGATGATGACCTGGGCAGGCAGGAGCCCCCCATCAGGATGGTGCTCAGCACAGCAAGCCATTGTCCCATGGTTGATTTGGTGGCAGCTCAGCAGCAGTGGGGAGCTGGGACTGGGCCCACCAGCTCCTTGGGATCTCCCCAACTATTTCATCTCATCAGCTGGACTGACCTACAGGCTTGCAGTGCATCAGCACCACCCACCCTTTCCTCCCAGCCCAAATGCTTTACCAGGATGTAGAGCAGCACATAGAGGTGGTGGGTGATCCAGAAGCCCTGGAAGCTGACACGTCGGAAGTGGTGGGTGGCAAACACGTACATCACTGCCAGGATCACGAGCAGCAGCACTCCTGTCATGCCTGCGAGAGGAGGGGTTGGGGAGGTCCCAGGGGGGATCAGGGCAGCCCCCAGGGGCTCCACCTGGGCTGGGCAGAGGGCTGCCCATCCTGAGCACAGGCATGCAGGTGTGCCTGCTAGGTGGTCTCACCTGGAATAGTCTGGAAGAACCACCAGTAATACTTCTGTGGGAGCTGTGACCTGGAGAGGGACAAGAGACAGCACCACAGAGTGGTCAGAGCAAACCCCTGGTTTCCACTTTCATTCCTGTCCCCGCCCAGGACACTCTGGACCGTGCTTTAAATTTCACCTACCCATCATCTGTAAAGACACTGGAGAAGAGACAGGACAACACGCTGAGCGGCATGACTGAGAAGATGTAGACATTCACTATGTGACCTGCAGTGTGGAGCACTGTAAGAGACAGAACCCAGGAGAGAGAAGCGTCACTGCTGCTGTGACGCGAGATGCAGCAGACCCTGCTGATGTGCCCAGGGACCTGCTCTTCTCTGGTGCAAAGTGTCTGTCTCTGCAGGCTCCTTACAGGCCTTCAAGCTTCTGCCTGGTCCTGCTGTGCCATGATGAGCTGGTCCTCCTGCTTTAGCTGTGGTTCGTGGGCAGCACATGCCCCAGCAGCCCACCTACCTGAGAAAATCAGGGCTGCCATAGCAATCCAGCGGTGGAAGTCTACGGCAGCATCAAAGGGGATGTAGTGATTGAGGAAGGTCTCCCGCAGGACAGTGATGAGGTTGCGGCACATGGTAAGCAGGATGTAGGAGTACATGAAGGAGATGCAGGCAGCTGATCCCCGAGAGATGATGATCCCCACGAAGGTGGTCTGAGTGATTCCAGTGCTGGGGGATGCAAAGGTGTAGTCTAGGGAGAGTGAACGGAGGGGGTGTCAGTATGCCTGGCACTGAGGACCATGACCCTTCCTGCAACCAGGGGACAGCCAGCTGTGTGGCTTCACCAAGAAAAGGTCACGAAGGACTGGGCTGTGTGGGGACAGGGGCACGATTCTTTGTGTCAGACCCCCCAGAGCTGCTGGGTGACAGTCTCCTCGGAAGTCAAGGGAGGGGATTGTCCTCTGCTGGGCACTGTAACTGCACCTTGGTGTTGTGTCCTCAGTTGAGCATCCCAATATGAGAGGTGTCAAACTGAAATGAGTCTAGTGGAGGCCACCAGGGTGGGTGGGAGCTGGAGAATGTCACGTAGGGGAAAGACTGAGGGAAATGGGCTTGTTCAGGCTGGAGGAGATGGGTCAGGGAAGACCTTATAGCTGTCTGCAACAACTTAACGGGTGTTAGGGAGGGGAGAGTGCCAAACTCAGTGATGCACAGCGAAAGGCCAAAAGGTGACAGCATACATTTCACTGAAGGAAATTAAGGTTTGATGTAAAATAAAAACTCTTCACAGGGAGGATGGTCAAAAACTAGTTAAGCCCCAGTGAGGTGGTGGGATCTCTGACCTTGGAGCTCCTCAAAGCTTCTTAAGACAAAGGCTCCAGCAGCCTTGATTCAGCTTTGAAATTGACCTTGCTCTGAGCAGGGTGTTGGACCAGACCCCTCCAGAGGTCCCCTACAACCCCAGAATAACTTTTGGTTATTCCAGGGGAGGACCAACACTATTGCCTAAAGCTGTGCCAGGACCTTTCACACCCCAGCATAGTCCACGCAACCACTAGCTTTGAGGAGCCAAGCCCACACACCCCTCCACATCTGGGGCAGCCAAGCTGGATGGGCACTCACAGTAGGCTCTCTCCACGAACACACCAGCAGTGGTGGCGGAGAAGAGGACCACACAGACAACATGGCGCCGGTAATTCTCAACGAAGCGCTTGAACTCCTGGATCTTCTGCTGAACTTTGTTCCGCTTGTACTTCTTCCGTTGTGCTTCAGTGTACAAATGCAGCCGGTACTGATTCACCCTGGGAAATATAAGGGGGCTGGTGTCATTTTGAGGCTTAGCTGGCAAGGTATGGCTCAGGGACACACAGCCCAGGTTTGGGTCTTCCTCCCTGTATAGCACTGTGACCGCCTCTGCACACCAGTGGGGGCAGCGACCTGAAGAGCACAGTGTCAGTGGCTGATCTCAGGTCATCCCAGTCTATACACTTTTGAAAGCTGGCAACAAACGTACACATAGTGACTCTTAAACCAAACTGTAGATAAGAACTGTGAAAGATAATTTTCATAGTAATGTTCAGCCCTCCAAACTGATCCCAAGGTAGGGGAAGTTCCTCGGAGCTATTATGGCAAATCAGGATATCCTGGTCATGTGTAACAACCACGTAACTGCTTCTTTGTAGAAGTATTTGCTGCTGCCGCAGCATTGAGGACCAGAGTCTCTCCTGTAGCTCTCGCAGGGAGCCTACAGGTGAACCAGCAGCATCCCAAGGGGCAGAGGAGTGCAGGCAGGACCTGCCGGGCAAAGCCTCTCTTTGCAGGCAAGGCACACCACTCTAAACACTATTGCAGGCTCTGGAGCTGGCCACTTCATTTACTTTTTTTGTTATGTTTTTTTCATAGAGGCACATCACCCAGATCCAGCTGTGGCACCATCGCTACTGAGACAGGGCTGTTCCCGTAGCTCCTTGGCCAGCGAGAGGCTGTGATGTGCCTGCCTGGACTGGGGCACCTCCTGCAGGGATGGTCTCGCATCCCTTCCCTACGTTGCACCACCGTCACTGGGGTGCTGGTTCCTTGCAGCAGTGCCCTTTGACCGGAGGGCGTGTGACACAGAAACATGAGAAACAGCAAATGGCTGAACCCAAACCTGAGAAGCGCACCTGGCGAGGAGATGGTATACTTACTTTCTGCCTGGCCTCTTCCTCAGTTCTCGTCCTTCTTGCTCTATGAAGTGGCTCATGGTGTCCAGGTTTGGGTCTTTCTCCTCCTCTGAGATGGTTCTGTTGGAAATAGAGCTATCTCTAGCCCAAAGCTGTATTTGCAGGAAGGGCTTGGCAAAATTTCCCCCAGTTCTCTACTTTCCATGTCAGGCTCAGCTGAGAAGGCATTTAGTTCTTTCTGCAGGCCTGCCCGTGTTAGCTTTAACTGCATGGTACATGGGCTGGATTCACTCCAGGTTAACCCACTTCTTTGAAAAGCAAGGTAGGACGCCCACATCCCCACATACGGATGCAATGGGGGCTCTGAAGGCGGCAATACCTCCTCTCTGCCTGCCTGGGTGACAGGGGAGGAGGGCAGCAGCCCCACCACAGCATTGGGCTTGCTCACGGCCACGTCCCAGCACTGTCATCCCCCTTCTCCAGTGCTGGGTGTGCAAACAGACAGTGAGGGCATTTGTTGGAGGAGCTGAGGTGAAGGATGGATGTGCACCAGGGCAGAAAGAGAAGAAGAAATAGCAGCAGCAGGGCTCAGGAGGAGAGCTTACCCTTTTGGCTCATTCTTTTTTATGAAGGAGACGCGGCTGTAAAGGTTTTGCTTGAGCACCTCAGGGACACCTTTGAAAAGCCAAAAGGACAAACAGCCGCTCAGGGTCTGTGAGATGTGGTGGACAAGGTTTAGGCATCGCCCCTGGGCAGGGGTGTGGTGGGGAGAGGCTCTGAGCTGACCCAAAAGTGTCACACATGGAGCAACAGCTGATGCCCCAATACTGCAGTTGGGTTGGAGAGATTGATGGGACAAGATTTGGGAGCTATGTACTGGGTGCTGCCCATCACCTACAGCCCTGCAGGGTCTGGGGTCACCCACTGCTCCTGCCCACTGACCTTTGACGCAGAGCTGGGTGAGACGAAGCTCGCTGTCATGGTCCCGCAGCATGTAGTGGAAATCCTCCCATGTCAGCTCATCCCTGTCCTGAAACCCTGAGGCCCGAAACATGGACTCTGTCACCTGCTCTGCCTGGTCTCTTGACAGGCAGTTGTTGGAGATCTCAATGAAGGACCTGTAGCAATGAGGAGAGATGGGAACTTCAGAGGGCCACAGCTTGAGTTCTTCAAACAACAGAAGGCAGAGCCCCAGACCAGTTTTGCGGGAGCCCATGGGCTCTCGTGTGGCACACTTGGTGAGTGAAGCACAGAAATGGAGCTGCTTTTGAAGACATCTGTGTTTACAGACATTGCAAAAACATCTTGAAAGATAAAGAGAAGTACCTGAGCATCCTCAGAAACTCCTCCTTGGAGAGGAACCCATTCTCATCAATGTCATACATCCTGAACATCACCTTGGACTTCTCCTCTGGGGACCCTAGTGGTAAGAACAAGTAAGTAAGAACAAGATCCTATTTTCATCAACAAATGTGCTCTCAAGCGTTGTCTCTGGAGTATGGACCTGCAGCAGCAAACGTCAAGACTGAAAGCACACTGCTGATCATAGCTTGACTAGCGACTGAACGTGAATAGCGTGCCGCCCTTTCTCGCACTTG